>NW_010321247.1:0-475 GCF_000700745.2 Antrostomus carolinensis
ATCCCACGACGTCACGGCACCTTGTGACATCACCATATGACATCATCGGTCCCTATTCCGTCATCACCTCGCATCGTCAGCCCCCGTGACGTCACTATATTACGTCATCAGTCCCTACTGCGTCATCATATGATGTCACGGCACCCTGTGATGTCACTATTGCATCATCAGGCCCCCCGTGACATCACTCTATTGTGTCATCAGCCCCCGTGACGTCACTATATTACGTCATCAGTCCCTACTGCGTCATCATATGATGTCACGGCACCCTGTGATGTCACTATTGCATCATCAGGCCCCCCGTGACATCACTCTATTGTGTCATCAGCCCCCGTGACGTCACTATATTACGTCATCAGTCCCTACTGCGTCATCATATGATGTCACGGCACCCTGTGATGTCACTATTGCATCATCAGGCCCCCCGTGACATCACTCTATTGTGTCATCAGCCCCCGTGACGTCACTATATTAC
>NW_010321248.1:0-35000 GCF_000700745.2 Antrostomus carolinensis
AAATTATCCCCGATATCGGATCGGGACAATGACCTTGTATTTTGAGAGCCTCTGTTCACCTCATCTGGGGATTTCTTCCTCTCTTCTGTATTGATAAGAAGTCTCTTTTAGTTGAAATTAAATATATTTGTATTCATAGTACTGTTTCTGAGTTCTCAACTCATAAGGATATTTGCATACTGAAGTGGAGCTAATTTTCTTCTAATTCCACTCATTTTATTTCACATATTTTTTAGTTTTAAGGAGTAAAAAGTTTCTTTAGATCAGAGGATCATTATGATAAGAAAAAAATCTTAATATTCTCCTTCTGTTCCTACCTGAGGTGTGGTGGGAAGATGAAAGTTAATTTCTGGGTACTCCTTAGTGGCTATGTACATAGAAGATGTATGTACATACATACATACAAAGATGGAGGAGTCACTGAAGCATCATTTATGTTTGCAAGCCACACCTGAAAAAGTAGGTGAAACATCAGATTCCTTCACTTAGTGACATTTTCCTGATTAGTTTTAGTTTTGCACCTATTTATTTGGTAGCATCTAAATGTGCCTGGCTTGGTCTGTGAAGAGCATGGACTTAAACAACAGTACAGCCAAATCCGCTGCGATGTCTCTGATTCTGTATTCACGTCCCGTTCTGTACTGTTGGTATTTGTGCTAAGAGGGTATTTGAGAAACTGCACCTTTCTGAGCTGCAGAAAGACCATAGAAAACCTGCGGAGGCTTTTCTTCTGATAACTTCTGGATGAGCACTGCTGTGCTGGAGATAGGGCAGACTTGGTACCTGAGCTCTTCTGTGCAGGCTGTTAGCCTTCAGGACTTGCAGCTTCCGCTCTTCAGACAAGATTTTCTGAAAACACTTCAGGCAGTTGCTGTCTTTGTCATCTTGTGTTTTGGTGCAGAAGGAGTGTTACTGCTCCTTTTGCTGTGCTTTCTATGTGTGGTTATAGTAACTGCAAGAAATTGTGGACTTCAGTAATTCCTTTCCTGAGTCAAAACACTAATTCTGGCCTCAGTTATAGACATGATTTCACAACCCATAATACCAGAGTATTCTGAAATTATGCCGGAAATGAAGCTGCACAGGACCTTTTCTGTTCAAGTCTTTACTGTAACCTCACAGCCCATCATAACTAGGGGAGACAAAGATGACTATCTCTATGTATATGAATATATATTTTATTTTTATGTATCAATTTGTGGAGTTAATTTTATATGTATGTATCTCTAATGTTTATACAAGGAGTAGAACTACTAAATGTTCTTGTTTTGGTTTGTTTTTTTTTTAATTTAGGAGAATGACTTATAATTTCCTGAAAAGTAAATGTAGACCATAAATCCTATACTTATTCTGCATTTCAAAATATGAGGAATGTGCTAGAACTAAAGATATGCCTTGTTACTTCTTCCTAAATGTCACTGCTAGGCATGATACGGGATTAAAGAAATAGTAGTGTGACCCCCATTTGCTTCAAATGCCTGCACTTAGATTCCACTGATGCCCACCCTCAATTAATGAAGTCTTTATGGACTCTGGAAAAATCAAACTCTGTGGTTCTCTGCTTTTGACCCTCCACACACATCCTAATCCCAGATTTAGCTATGGTCTGGTTGGCCACATTTACACATGAACAAAAGATAACGGGGTCCCTGTGACACCAGGTTGCACATTTATTAACTCTTGAAGGTTTCTGGTATTCCAGCAGTCATCAAGTTCTTCTGTTGCCTTTATACCTTAAGCCCAACCCTAAACTAGTTTTTCAAACAGTATTTGGATTTTTACTTCTTTTTCTCTCAAAATTGCATCTGATAGGGTCAAATGCTATTTTGTCCCCCAGGTTAAATACAGCCTTCTTTAGTGATTCAGTTACTGAATTCAGTGAAGCTGACCCACAGGTTCGTTGGTAGGACTATGCTCACTTGCAGTTTTCCAGCCACCCACAGGACACTTCTGTTTCTCGTGTGGGCTGTGCTTGGTGCTGCTCCGGGTTAATGAAGATGCATTTCCAGCACTGAGTGTGCTGCCAGCCTGGAGGAGCCCTGCAGCTCCTTGCCTTGTGGTGCACTGAGCAGCCCCCCAGGGAAGGGGGAGAGCTCCTGTGTAGCTCCAGGAACAAATTGTCTAAAGATCATTTTACAGCAGCTATGTAGATTTGTCTCTAGTGCTCTAATGTTGCACTTGTGAAAGTGTCCGAAAGTTGTTCAAAACTGCTGGTGGGTTTGGTACGTCAAACTGTCTTCCAGAAAATAGGTGGTACGCAAATCCTGGGTGCTACACATGTACACCTGTGTGGGAGAAGGAATGCAACATCAGCAGCCTTAGATCATTACTGATGTTATGGTTGTATCTATCTGTGCCATTTAGCTGCTCTTCTTTGGACCTGGGGTTTTTCCCTCTGTCTAGTCTTTACGGTGGTCTTATTTGATTTTGTGTGTCTTTTATAATTGCGTGCCTATGAGTCACCTTTATCAATTAATTGGTGTATAAAATATTAAGGGAAAATTACTGTAATACAAGAAGATGAATACAGGTACAGATACTTTCTATTATAAGAAATGGATAGTGTAACAACAGGGTTGCCTGTTTGTCTTAAATAAGATCTCTTTATTTCTGTAAAATTATAATGTAGACAGGGTAAATATTAAGTTCTGTAGCTGGTTGACATATGGATTAGGCTTTACACAATGCTTTGTTTTAGCCAGCAACAACATCGTGAAATTGCCCAGGCATTCAAGTTGTTTCATCTACCCAAAGTCTTTACAAGGGAGCGCTCTGGTGAAAAATGTGCCCTTTTACTGGATCCCTTTTCACAGCAAGTCTGAGCTGGTCAGTCTGGCAAACAGCTCAAGTAGGGCTGTGTGCTCTAGTGAATAAGGAGTAGGACTTTGACAACAAGCTGAATGCAGATTTTTGTGCCAATTCGTTCTATAGGTCATTGTTCACGGGAAGCTGTTGACTAGGATTTTATTTTGGCTTTCTAAAACTTTTCTTTTAGGCCTGTATTTTATACCTTTTAAAAGTTAATGTTTTTTTATACCAAGACAGTTCTCTCAGTCTGCCTTCTCTTGGAAGTTGATTTTTCTCCTATCATACCTCAGTTTTGTCCTTGACTCTTCCTTCAACTTGGGTTCTATCACTGGATTTTGAGTAGAATCTGTCTTTTGTATCAAGTAAGACCTATCCATGTTTACTTTATTTTCTACCAGAAAATGCCCTTTTTCTGATTGCTTTTGTGACTAAGCGAAAACTATTAACAGAGCATTTCTGATGTGAGCAGAGATTTCTGTTAATCTTACAAACCTTAACTAGTGTGGGCTTCAAAAAACAGGCTGAGATGTCGCTTTTGAGACTGTCAGCGTAGATACTTCTTGCTATTTAGGTCAACCTTGAAGCCCTCAGCAAAGATTTTTGGACATTGTGGTTTTATGATGATCTGTTAACCTGGGAGCCTAAATGGGTTGGGACAAGAACGTGTACGTGGAAGCTGCTACAAATTATGCTTACAGTGTACTGATATGGCCTCTGTTAGTTAACTGTGGGCTGATCATTACCGTGCCAACTTCCAGTGACCATCAGGGCTCTCCAAGGACATTATTAAAGGGGTAGAGAAGCTGGAGCTCTTTCTGTTGGCAGAATAAATCAATTCCCATTACTTTTGTCAGATGAACCTGTTTTAAATGTGAAACTTCCTGTTTGCTTAGCTTCTTGTACTCTTGGCAGTTTCAATCTGTGTTAAACTGTTTGACCCCAGGTGAGTCCAAGTGATATGTGTATGTGCTTTGCTACTCTTCAGGAAATAAAATTTTGTTCCTTATGAGGCTGCACATTGTGTGTTAAAAATAACAGTTTGGTGGTACAGAGCAGTGTGGTATGAAGTGGTTTAAAACTTTATTGACTTAAGTGCTTTCCATAGGAATTCAGGAGACTGCAACCATCCCCCAAAACACTGACTTCGTGAGCATGCAAATAAATTTAGGTAGTCAAATTAAAACACTTGCAATGTTTGTTTATGAAAGAAATAAAATCGAATAAAAAGAAGGGGGCATTTTTGTTTTACTTTACTGTTAAGCAGACTGTCTGACCTCTGGCTGACAGAAAAAGATGCAGTTTCATTGTGAAAGAACTTTTTTCATTCAAAAGTGATGAAATGTCATTGCTGGAAAAATGCAGGAAAGGTTGGGTAGGACAAATTCTGGATAGCTTGTGTTAGGGCAGTGATCCCAGATGGCCCTCTCCATTTTACAGCATCACAGCAGTGCTCATGGAGGGGAGCAGGAAGCTTGACATCTGTGTCAGCCACAGATACAACAACTGTATCTGACAGACAAGTCATTCTCTGCAGTCCTGCAGCAAGTCATTGCCATTTTAGAATTCTTGGGTGATTGGGAATTGCTTAGTGTCCACCACTTGATAGGCTGACTGGTTATAAAGTTTAGCTGCAGACGTGCTTTGGTGGAAATAGATCAGCACTGAGTTGTGGACTGACAAAGTTTGTGGTTAAGATAGACCATCTCACATTAATCAGCTTTTTGGCCTTGACACTGATCCCTCTTTCTTTTTTGAATTGTCTGAGGGGACCAGGCCATTCGCCACAGCCCTCCCACCTACTGCAGAATCCTCTGGCTGCTTAAGAGACTTTAGCCCCTGTAAACGTTCAGGCTGTGGCCTCTCTGCTTTCTTTTCTAAGGAGAGCAAATGAAATAACTGCATCTCTCCTTTCATGCTTCTGTATGGACAGTGATTGTTAACTGGCTTTTCTGGGCTTGTGTTTAATGTATCACAGCAGCTCTTGTGCTGCACAAGTGCTATTGTTTCGGGCAATTGATGCAAGAATGCTAGAGCAAGCTTTTGTAGATAGTACTCTGGGCTGCTTGTCTGCTATCCAGGCTCTATTTGTAATCAGGTTCTTTGTGTCAGTGCTGAATCTTGGCCTCTCCTGCTAGTGTTGGTTGTCCCAGTCTGTCTCCCCTGAATGTTAATTTAAGTTGCTTCAGACTCAGTTCTTGTGCCAAAATTTAAACAGAGAAGAGGATGCCACCAGTACGTAGGAGATTTCCTCCTCCAGCCTGGTTAATGCTTTTTATGTGAGGAAGGGTTGAGAGCTGATGATCAAACATAAAGTGCAGCTGAAACCTTAGTCTTTTAGCTGCCTTTCTTTCTAAAGAAGAAATACCTGAGCTCTCCAAGTAGATTAAGTGATAATTCTTAAAATTTTATTCCAAAGAATATTTAGTGTGGTCATTAAAGCCAAAACCATTGAAACTTGACTTATGAACTGACTCTATTATTGAATAAGCTAACTGGCTCATTTCTCCTCAAGATAAAATACAATATTTGCAGGTGTCGTGAATGTTCAAGCAAGCTAGAATGGAAATGGGAAAGGGCTTCCTTCCCAACACTCTTCAGGATCAGAATTGAGCATTTACCATTCCCAGTGATCTAGATGGTTGGCTTTGGGTATTGCTCACTAAATTTCCTGTGATTCCCCAATTTTCTTTTGCAAGTTTTAGCATGACTGCAAAGGCTGGGGAAAAAAAAAAACGTATTAGAAAAGTAGCATATCCAGTACCCTTCTACTATGCAATGAGAATTTGAAAGCTTGGAGCACCTTCTCTTGGTTGTTCTGGTTATTGGCAGGGTTATTGTTTTTTAAGCAATCTCAGGAAGAGATACAGACCTATACAAATTGACAGGGGACAGTGGAATTACATCAGTAGAAATCTGAATCATTTCTTGAGTAGACAAGAAATTTTTTGCAGTAGTTAAGAAGTCCTTCATTCATTATTAAATCCAGCTGTGCCATTGAAAGGAACAGATTGCTGATGTCTAACCAGTAAAATAAACACTCATTTTTCATGGCCGTTGTGAATTGATGCCCCATGAAATCTTCTAACAGTCCAGATCTAGAAGCACACAACCATAAATTGTTCTATTGACACAACTAGTAGCAGTTTTACAGATGCTCTTAAACTGTCTGAAATAAAATTTTAATTGCCTAATTTTGTTGAAATTATGTGCTCATAATAGGCATCTACATCTGCAGCATGGTATTTGGAAAAAAGAACTTAAACTTCATTCCGTAACATTGTGAGTAGTATGAATTTAAGTGCTCTGCAGTTGCTAAGTCAACAAAGTTACAAATCATTGAAATTCTTGGGAATGAAGGTTGGGGAGCCTGGAGAAAAGATGCCTGAGGTAGTGACTAGGGAGTAACAGGTTGAACTTCCTCAGTTTGCTTCTAGTCCTAGCTGAATAGCTTTGCATCCATGGCCATGCCTTTGGGCACTGGCAGTGTATGTTTCCTGTCAATATTCATCAGAGGTAGAGGGAACCTCCTTCTCCCAGATGGATGTCTAGAAACTCATTTCCCTGGTCTGTAAGAGGATTTTACAAAGCAATTGTTCTGTTGACTTCTGTCACAGTGATTTCTAATAATTCATACTTCATTGTACAAGGAAATAACTGCTTCACTTCAGACAATTGAGGTTGAAAAATAACACTAGCCCTTTTAGATGGCTTTATTTTCCCTTCTTTCTCCCCCTTCTCCCCGCTACTTCCCCTTGATTTATATACTACTACGTTTCGATGGACTTGCTATCTTTAGCAGCTTTGTGCAGTCCCCTTGCGTGGGGCTCCTCTGAACCCCACATGGACACTTAAAGGTCATGATGGGAATGCCCTCCTCAATGCTTAGACCTAAATGTTTACATTTTCTAGGGCATTCACTAGAACAGTTTTCCCTTGGAGGAGTCTCTGGTTATTTGTGCTTGAAGCAAAAGTCAGTGAGAAGTCTATTGACCCTTTAAGGCACCAATATTCAACTATTTGCTTGTGGTTCTTTACTTAATAAATTGCTAATTTAGGGTGAAATCATACTCTTTAGTGGCTCCCTGTTCATAAATCACAATCTGACATTTTTTCTCTGAGGGAAGATTGCTGTTTGCAGTATGCTCTGCCACCAGAACAGAGGACAATATTAGTTTATCAGGAGAAACCTATATTTTAAAAACAAATACTGATGCAATAAATTCACAGTTATCTATTGGTGCTTGAATGTTTTTATTACCAGACTGTCTCTGTGATTTGGAGCTCAGAAGCCTTGGAATAGAAAGCAGAGAAATCCAAAATGCAATGTATGACCAAAGGGACAGAAAGGGGAAAGCACTATTTCAATTTGACAGTGGTTTGACAGCCTGTGCAGGTATTATAGCAGATTACTTATGCTGGTGAGAAATCACACACCACTTTCAATTAAGCAGCATTTCATCAAGAATAAGATTTTTACTAAAGCTGGAATCCAACATTTTCAAGAATCTGTTAAGATGTTCTTGTTTTAAATTCCTACCACAAAATTTGAGGCTAGATCTTTTTAAAGATGATTTAAGCCCTTAATTCTTGCAGATCTGGAACTTTATACTGTATATTGATGTCTTGCTACCCACTTCCCTGCCTGCTAACTGATATCAGAGCTCTATTGTTCACACCTTCCTCCTCTCCTGTTATAAACAGTGCTGCTGATAGGGTTGTCTGCAAATGTGTCTTCTGTGTGTGCCTCAGGTTAAGGGACACATGGGCGAGGTGCTTTCCACGTTCCCTGTGCCCTCAGCCTGGGAGTGACAGGGACTCAGCATCCGCAGCAGCAGTGTTAGCCTCTTCAGTCCTGCTAAACGCCTTTTAGAAAAGCGAAAACCACAGATTCTTTTATATTCCAGTAGAGTACTGCTGGAGTAAGAACATTGTTCCCATGGGTCTAGAAATGTCTTTACATCCTTAGAATGTCTTTACTTCAGAGAAAAAGGAGGCATGTGCAATTAATTCTTATACATTTGCTACTTGAGCCTATTTGAAATCATGTGTGTATATGTGCAAGGTAATTAATTTCCATTCTTCAGAAATAAGGGAGTGAGGGAGGTTTTTTCCTTTTTTCTTTTTGCAGTGGCGGAGTAAGGATTCAAACTTTTTTTTTCCCTCACAATTCTGGGTTGTTGCTTGCAGATCACACTGCTTGGGAAAGTAAAGTCCTCACACAGAGGAGCTTCAAGCAATAAAAAAAGTGAATGATCAAGAAAGATGTGTTGTAATGATTATCAGTATGCAGCACAAATCAAGGAAAATCAAGCAGCCATTTCTGATAATTCACTTATTTCTGGGAGAGAAATACTCTTTCTGAAGGATGCTGTCATGATAAGAGCAATAAGAAATGGTTACCTATTGGAACTAGGACTTGTGTTCCAGTGCCAGTTGCCTCATTAAATTAGTTTGCAGTATAGTTAATGTACAATGGGTTTGGTTTTCTCTATGGTTGCCTGTTTAAAATGTCCCTCAGGATAAGAACTTAAGTGCATAGCTTTAGGGTTTGCAAATTTTATTGACCAGCTGGAACTTTCTTCAATGTTCAAATAGGCAGGGGTACGACCACTGCCAAAAGGAACTATAGGCAAAAGAGGAGAAGGAAGACCAAGTGACAGAATCTTCTTTGTGCAGTATCTTCTTTAAATTTGCTTCCAAAAAATAATTCTAGCTCCTCAGAAACAAGGTTAGTGCATCCAGGCAGTTTGATACAATTGCTGTTCTTTTCCACTGATGATATAACTCATAAAAATATGTCTTGCACCATTTATGCGGAGTCTGTTATACTTGACATAAAAAGGTGGAAAGAAGTTGTTTCTTGAAGACTGTAGCGTGTTCCTCTGGGAGTCATGAAACTCAATTTTCCCTGAACATAATTAATATCTTCCCCATTATGAACTTGGGGAAGGTCCATGCAGACTGAAATGGCAGCAGACTGATGGTGAGGAGAGACACAGGGCTGAGAGAATCATATGCTGGATGTTCATTTGGAAAATGAACTTCAGGAAAAATCAGAGAGAGGGAGGTACTAACATCAAGCTTTATGGCTGCGCCCCCCCACCTATACAAACAAAAGATGCGACTTTCACTGACCTGCAGCAGTTTTTATCCAGCACAGTGGGTTGTTTCAGCAGCACTGCTATCACATTCCGATTGCTCACAAGGGGACAAAACCCTTCCTTGATGCAACCCCCTTCTCTTTGCTGAAGGAGCACCATAGCTGAGTTTGGCTTATGCTTTTGGTGAATCAGAGCCTTTCACCAGAGATACGACTATTAAAAGGAAAGGTCAGCACAGCATTTCACTCTACTCTGAAATATTTTTTCTCAATAACTATGGACCATGGCATTTATCACCAGGAAGCTGCGACCATCTTTTTGTTGTAGTGCAGACTGGCCACAGCCTTGAAGAGCATAGTGTCACTGGTGGCTGACTGGGGAGGAGCAGTTGGGAAATCCAGGAGAGAGCTTTTAACTGCTACCTGTTAGTGAAAAAGGGAGAAATGACCAAATGGGCCAGATGTGATTTGCATTCTGTTTTTGTGACATTGTGGGGTGACAAAATAGTATATGGCCTTTGTATGATGTCTTGATTAGCAGACTCAAGTGACAGTGTAGTTCCATGGAGGAGGTACTGCTTGATCATCTACCAGAAGCCTGAGGAGGTTAAAAACATCTTTTGTTCTTAGCCATTGAAACAAGGCTGTGGCAGATGGACAGAGTACCAAAAGGCTACCCTGGATCAAGAGTTTCTGTGATGTAGTGAATCTCTGGGGATTTTCCTTTTACTTACCAGCAGTTTCCAGTTTTGTCACAATTTTCTGCTCAGGGACACTGAACAAAACAATCTTTAATGTTCCAACAAAATAAGTTCTCTAAAGAGATTTCAAACTGGTCTGATGTCTTCAACTATTAGACTTAGTCTTTTATAAGAGGACCTCTTCTCTGTGTTGTTCTGGATGAACCAGTTCAGACTTCTTCAGGGATCTCATCCTGCTGACATCTCTGAGAAAGCACGTGGGAGTTAGGTGGTGAGCTAGATGTAGTTGAACCACAGTGGAAATTTCCCTCAACCCTGAGAGTCAGTTGAGTAATACACAAAATATATACTAATGAAGTGAGAAATCAAGGCCTCCCCAGTGTTTTCTGACCAAGCCTCTGAAATGTTTTAATCCTGTGAAGGAGATTTACCTGTGACTTAGGAGTGCTCCGAGGCAATGGCCAGAAAGAGTCTGTGGCATGACATGAGCTCTGCTGTAAGAGTCAGGAACTCATCAGCAGACGAAGGGAGCTTTAGGGAGGACTGGTTTGTGAGGGAACCAGGGTGGGAGCCTGGTATGGAAGTATGTGGTATTCCTCTCATTACAGCCACCTCTCCCTCCTATGAGTTAATTTTCTAGTTGCTACAGGCAATGAACTTGTAAAGTGTCAAAACTTTGATAGGTTGTAGCATCTCAGTGTGGCGCAGGGTACTAAACATTCACACCTCCCATGGAAGCCAAGGAGAGTTCAGCATGTTTTAATTCTGACTGGCTTCACAAATTAGGACCAAGTTCTTCATTTACCAGTTATCTGCACTTGTCTGGCAGTAATCAAGTCCACTGGTGTTATCCTATTTGTATAGGTCAACAGCATTAATTGGTTTTCATGCATCCTGTATATTGAGCATGCAAAATGTGGACTGTCTTGCCAAGAATAGAAGCAGAGGCAAATTAAAGAGTGCTTATGTTGGGGTAATCATAAGATGCTTCCAGGTAATTTTAATAAATTAGTTGTTCAAGTCACTCAGGTAGCACTAAATTAATATGTCTAGAGCAATGTGCTGTATTTTCTATCAATCATTTTTTATTTTTCTTAATTATATTTCCCCTGCTTTAGCTATTGCCTTCTAGCTGTGGAACCGTTATACTTTAGCTGCAGTAGGTACAAAGATTAGAATACAAACAGTGCATTTAGCTCTCAGCAGGAGATTGAGTTTAAAAATGGTTCAGTGAGTGAATGCACAACAATGTTAAATGTGGAGCACACCGCAGATCAAGGAGCGGTTCTGAGAATCCCATTCAGCTAATGCACAAGGAACATACCCAGGGCTAAAGAGAATGCAGAGGTACTAGAAAAGACAGCCCTGGATACCTAGTGGGCTATTTTTGTGTAGATAATGGAGGCCACTTGGCTTTTACTGAACATCAGAGGTGAAAATTTTTAATAAAATAGGTTATTTTCAACCTCACAGATACTTCCTTCCTCTGCACAGTGGTATTACCAGAAGTCCTTGTACTAAAGAAACCATGGGAAATGTCACTTCCATGTTCAAAGGCCACTTTTCCCTTTCCCTGCCACTAGTATGTCAAGAGGAATTCTATTAAAGTCCAACCAGTTAGACTGGCAAAGAACAAGTCTAGATTGTCACATCAGAATATAAGGCCCTGAGGCTGCAAATCTGCCCTGTCTTCACAGAGGGCTTCTGAGATTCTGTGCAGACTTACAAGTTCCCTGTGCCATGCTTTTTACAGAATGGTCTTTTCCAGTAACATCTCTCCAAGACTTTGTCTCAGCATGCTTAAGCACCAGAAGATACGATTTCAGGGTAGTGAAGCAGGACGTTCAGCAGAGTGCTGAACTACATTGAATGTACCAACACAGCTTTATTAGCTCTTTCTGGAGACAATGACTTGGCAGAGCATGTGCAAGAGATTTGGAAAAAACCTAGGATGCAATGCAGAAGCCCTGGCTTACAGCCATGGCTCATCCAAGCCTGTGGTTGGCATACGTCCTCCTTGGGTGTACTCCAAAGGGAGGGGAATGTCTGATGTACTTGGAGGGAGAGTGTAAAAGCACAAAAAATGCTAAACTTGCACAAATGTGCTGAAGATATGAGTGTGCAAATCATTCTTAACTGGCACCAATAAAATCTTTATGATGGAATAGCTATATTTACATTTTTTCCTATTTCTCCATGCATTTTCTGGGTTTTTTCCCTTTTCTAAATCTGTGAAATGTTATGGTTTTTAATTGATAATGATGTTAACACTAAACACTAGGCTAGTGCATCCTTTAAAAGAAAACCTACATGTTGTCTGAACTACATCAACTACAATCAGGTTTTTTATTGTTTATGCATAACGTCAGCTACAGTGTTGCCCAAGTATTAAGTCTGGATTAACTGTTTGCATTTGCTAATTCACTATGTATTTACATATGTTCTGTTGGGTAGTGTGGATCCAGAAGAATTGTCTTGCTGTTCATAGGCTTAATAATCTGACTAAAGATAAAATACATAATCCAGCTGTGGCAGTCTTAGTTCTTAAAAAAAGTCCTATTTCATAGTGCTTCGTTTGTATCTGTTTAATTGTTAAGTGTTATGTTTTCAATCAGATTGCATGATGGATGCTTAGGGGAAACACCAACCTGGTTTCAGCAAAAGTGCATCTCGAGTTTGAGTTTTCTTTGCTGTTTTTTCATCTTGCAATGTATCTTTTTTTTTTCCCAGTGTATCACTCTGAAATATGTATGAATGCTTCCAATCACGATTTCTGGCCATCTGTGCAGCCTAGTGGGGATTTCATAGGTTATTTCTATTAAAATCTATCATTTCTTATACATTTTGTGGAGGACCAAAGCTGTACAGGAGATACTGGAGGAATGCCCTTGTGGTTCTGAAGTGCTGAAAAGGAGAGCACCCAGAGAACAGTATGATGAAACAAAAGCTTAAGTGTCAGTGGATTGTCCATAAAGAATTGATAAAGCTAAATATACCTTTCTGTAAGGCAAGGCCCTGTGTGCCTAGTATTAAAATGAAGCAGACTATTCAAAAGGTCGATACAGGTTATCAAGACAAATATTTTAAAAGCAAGATCTGCTTTATTGGGAAAGCCTCTCAAGAGAAGGAGTGGAAGATTCTTCACACAGATCTTCGTAAGATAAGATTGGTCAAAAGTAATCAGTCTAGGCTCAGTGCTGCACTAACTAGGTAATACAAGAGAGCCTCAGGTCTTTTCAATGTCTAATTATTGTGCTTCCATGAATATTCTCAAATTCAGGTCACTCAAATCGTTAGGTGCTGATCACAGATGAACATTTCCTAGCTTATTTGCATTTTGCAGTGTTTGCTCAAAGGGTTAGCAGTTGTGGATACAAATTTAAGACGACTTGTGGATGGAAGAACTGAGCTAATTCTGCATTTCATTGAAGATCTAAGGCCAGCAATTGTCCAATGTGCCTGAAGCTCTTAGAAACACAAGTCCTAATTTGCCAGAAATGAATAGTAGGTGTTTAATTTTGAATCAGTGTTTCCAATCTTCTAATTTTAAACCTTCTAAAATTTCTATTTACAAGTTGTCCTTCTAGAATTTCTCATACTTAGCAAGAATAAACTGTTCCCACAGGCACAGTATTTACAGCTCAGCATACTGGTTGTTTCATGAGTAGCGATGAAACTAATAGATCTGTTGTAATCTAATCCTATCTAACTGAAAAGGAGAAGTTTTCAAAAGTGGAGTCAATAGACCTGTCACTGCAGTGTAAATTTCCTAAGAACCCAAAGACTAGTTTAGTATTGTACATGTTAACATCCCATTTCAAGGAACACTTTGCTTCTCAGGGGTAGAATTAGGCATGTGTGATATTTGCGTAATATTTATCTCCTAGGAGAATACTGTAAGTGTAAAATTCTCCTTTGTATGCTTTTTGTCCTGTTCCAGGCCAGGGGTGGGCTCTAGTAATTCAATGGCAGATGACAAAATGTGTATGTTATCCTACAGCAGTTTGGTTTCTGTTTCTCATTGTTGTGCTTAGCATCCAAAGCAATGTTTGTACGCATTTGCTATGGTAGTTGAGTTTTAATTTCTTCCTTTCTGGTTTTTGTTGTGAGAACAAATGCCACCACAAGAAAAAGCTAGTTTTGTGTGTTTCTGGTGTAGTCAAAACCATCTTTCATTTCAATTTAGTGCTGCTAGCTCTTGAAGTTTGCAGTGAGACCTTTGTATGCAGAGCATAAGAGCAGCTTGTATCAATTAGGAATATCTGGGGAGATTTAGGATATGTTTTGAAAGGATCTTGTAGCTGTAGTTTTGCTGTTGATCTCAGAAGTCTCTAGTAAAAAAGTAAATACAAAGAAATTTTGCTGTAATAATTCATGGTAATGTTGTCGTGCACCAGAGTGAGAAAATATCTCAGAAAGAATACGTACACTGCATTCCTCATTGAAGCCCCGTGGACAAAGGAAAGCTATGTAGAAAGTATAGTCATGAAGCTAAACTTTCACCAGAAGGTGACCTGGAGAGTTTTGGTGTTGAATTTCCATTTGTGAGGTAGAGAGAGGTTATACGGGCAGAAGAGGTTTAAAAGGCTCTAGGCTGCTGAAGTTGTGAGTGCAGCTGGCAAGGGGCTCCTGAACACCTACCACCACTGGCAATTCCTCACCCTCTTCCTCTGCATTCAACACGAACGTGCCAGCCTGTATTTCCTGTTTAGAAGAATAATCAATAAAATACCCCAGGTATCCTGTCCAGCCCCTCTACCAAGCCCAGCTATCTTGTCTGTGATCCTCACAGGGCATCATTCGCTCCAGTTGTTCACAGCTTGCAAAAGCTTTTATTTCTATTTTGTGACAGGGTTTACGGCTTCATTTCAGACATATGAGACCTCCCCAGGACTGACTGACTCATCACTGAATGGTCTGAAAAGCAACAGATAGGTCCCCCAGCTTTCTCAGCCAGCGCTCCAGCATCTGACACTTACAAAATTGCATTATGCAGAGAATCTGCAATTGCAGAGCCAGGTGATGTCACGCCCTGAGTTGCTGCCATAGATTGAAAGGATGCTTTGGAACATGAGACTCTGTGGAAGTGGGGACTGTCAGTGCCTTGGGACTGCAAGAGCTCACACTCCTCTTTCAGATCTAGCAGTGAGAAATGGGACAGTATCTTGAACGATGATCTGAGCTTTAAAAACCAATATAATACTCACGCTGGGTCCATTTTTTAAAACTACTTGAAACATCATGTATCAAAGTAACTGGAAGCTAAGCTGAGGAAAAACCTTTTGTTTTTCACTAAGCAAATTCATTGCGGCTTAACTGGGAAAAGTTTGCAGGAACATTTTTCAGTGTGAGACTGTTGCCTAAATTTGTCACGTTTCCTGAATGTGCTGTCAGGATGAAAAATGTCACCAACAAATCAACTACAGAAATTCAGGAACATGGGAATTGGTTAGTTTTGGGGGGATTTTGCCTTTTTTTTTTTTTTTTAAGTGGGAGAAGGAGACAAGGTTTTACTGCTTCTGAGGTTTGTGTCAGCTTCTTCATAATTTGAATTAGGAGTAGCAGGAAGAGCCAAGTAAAGCCTGGAGTTGGGTAGTGTGCGTACTGTTCTGGCTCTGCTGGAATAAGAGGGTTTTATTTCAGAAGAACCAATATGACTAATAACTCGTCTCTGTGTGCCACCTAATATGTTGTTGAGCTCATTGTACTCCCAATATCATCTGGGGGTAATGGAAACCTGGTTTAAAGTTAGTGCCATTCTTTGGTACTTACTTGGTGTTTGGTGTTTGCCTTTGGCTCTTTGGTGATTTCACCAGAAAAGAGCTTAGAAATTCACTCGTGAAATCAAAGAAATTTTCATACTGGCCTTCAGTGAGGGCAGTGACAATCTGGGTCTGCTCCCTCAAGGAAGAAGCTGCTATAAATGGCCAATTCCCATAGGATACACAGAAGGGGAACTCTCAGCAATTTTTCCCACCCCTGAAACTCCTATATAAACTTAAGCATCAGCCTACGTACATGTGTTCTTCACATTGACAAGACTCACTGAAAGAGACAGAGGTTTATTTTAACTGGGTTAAAAATGAAAATTAGCATATATGTTTTTGACATTGCAGGTGACTGTAACAAATGAGAAGGTTATTCTGCAAAGCTCAGCTATGTGGGATCAGAAACTATATTCATATGTAACTATTGGGATACTTTTTTTTAGTGAAAAGCTATTTTCCCATGCAGACCTCCCCCATCGCTGTGAGAGGCAGATCACGTTGGGGCTGAGAGAGATAGAGGACCCCTCAGTGTAGAAGCTGAAGAGCAGATCCTATCAGAAAGATAAATCTGGCCATTTTAACAGGGACTTTGATCTGAGTGGAGACAGCTGCATTCTGTAAATTGACTCTGAAAAACCATCAAAAGAGTATTCTCCAATTATTCACTGAGTGGGAACTTTTCCTATTGCGTTAGCGATCATGTCTTTGACATAAAGCTGTGAGAGAGTCATGTTATAAAGTTCAAGTATCCTATTTATATTAATTTTTTCAGATTTGTTTCCTCTGCCTTCTGATTAAAATGTGTAGCCACTGTGATAGAGGTGCACTGCTGGAACTTCTTCTTTCATATGAAGGTACTGATAATGTCAAGAAAACAAATGGAAGAGAAAAGCTGTCTGATTGAAAGTAAATACTTAGAGCAGTTTCAGCAGTCCTTTGGGTGGGAGCTAATATAAAGTTGCTTAGTAAATCAGTAAACAAGTTAAAATGTGCACAAAAAAGATAAAGAAGTAGAATACCATCTGAAATGAAGAGCTCCCAGGAAATAAATCAAACAATCAAATATGTGAAGAGCTAGACAGAATCTCAATCCCCTGTGCTGCAGAAGGCAGACATGGCTTTCCTCTCACACTGCCGCATCTCTCAGGTTATTTGCCTTGATTGTAAATATTTTGTAGTTCTGTCAAGACTTACTTAACCTTTATGACCAATGTGCCTTGATTACAGCCTTTTCACTGCAAGATTGAAGAGATTTTGAATCATCACCATTAGCACCCTACCAGTAACTGCTGTGAAGCTCATGCCTGTGTTAGTATGAGTCTACAATAGATGGAGATAATGATAATTATTTTAAAGTTTTCAGAGCTCAACTTTTCCACACTCTACAGAATGTATTTGTTTCCACTGAACAGGTAAAGCTGCAGTAAAATTATGTCTCTAATAGGGCTTAGACTTGCAAAAGGCAAGAAATCTGTAGCTTAGTTTCTGTGGAAACTGAGCACTCAGAAACCTGCTGTGCACCTTTTGAGAAATCTGTAATAATGTTTAAGCTCCTACTGCCCCATTTTTTGCATCACTGGCAGAGTCTCATCATTTGGATTGGGCTTATGTATATCTTCTGGATTGTAGGAGGCATGTAGTGAGTCTTATTTCAAGTGTTTTAAGCTAGATGCTATTTCCCATATTTGTCTTACTAGAATATTCTCTCATTAATAGTCAAAGAATTATGACAGGAAAATGCTTCACACTCAGGGTTATGAAGTGGTTGCAGATATTATGATGCTCACTTTGAGGAAACACATCTTCAGTACCAAAGCACAGGAAATGAAAATTCAGGTTTTAAATAGATGACCTAGGCATCCTGTTTAAATGTGTATACCCAGCAGTGTTGACCAACAGTGATTCAAACCATATGATTTTTACTTAGAAATTAAGACAGTTTAGGAAAAAACAAAAAACAAACAAACAAACAAAAAACACGTGTGTATGGTCTTATCCAACTTGATGCTTCAGTACCCACTGAACAGGACAGGCCTTCCTCTTAAATTAAAGATCTAGGCCAGTTTGCAGTCTTCTGGGGCCCACTTCCTGACTAGTAAAAGTTGCACTGGTGAACGTTCCCAACAGAAATACTGCTGCTCAGGAAGGCCAGATAGACATGGTTTTGCTGATAACATTTGCCCTCATGGTGTCTCGTCAGACTGGCAAACAGTGTGTCATCTCTATGTTCCCGAGTGACCGTGACCAGATATCAGCTTTGAGGACACAATGGCAGCGTATGACCGTCCATGCAGTCCCGCCGCTCCCTTGTCACGGAGGCTCTGCCGCAGCGTGCCATTACTGTATTTTGAATTTGATCCATTAAAAGTCCTTCTCCATAAAATCAGTTTAGGAGTCCATTTCCTGCTTTGTGCCTTGTCAAAATCCAACTGTTGTTCTGTTTTTTTTCACTGTCAGTGCAAACAACAGTGAAAGTTGTTCAGCAGCTTCTCAAAAAATGTTTTGCTTTGCTCTCTTGTACCCTGACCAGCCCAAAGGGGACAGAGCCAGTCCCTGTGTGTGCCATACTTGTGTCAGCTCTGGATCCAGGCTTAACAGCAATTAGTGACCCCTGTGCTCATCATATGCATCAGAAACTTTTTCTAAACCATAGAATTAAACTTCTGTCAGGCACTATCTGAAGCAATCAGCGCGGATGAACAATTCTGCCTGGTTAGCCCCTAAGTGTAGACAAGAATGAACAATGATTTGGGGCATTTTAGTCAGCCACAACCACACTCCGTTAGGGAGTCAACAAGACTAAGGACTGTGGCCAAAGCCTTTAACCACTAATCCAAACCAATTTTCTCTCTTTCTCAATGTTCCATGATTTGAAAGCTTTTTGAACAAATAATAAAAGTTTACAAAATACACTCTTTGTAAGTGAGTTTAAGAAAACTCTGGCAGAAAGTTTAATGAGTGATATAGTCATGTTTTCTGAGTCAGTATGGCTTTGTGCATAAAATTGTGTAAGAAATTTAAATCTTCCTTATTTGAGATGTACTTGAAAATGTTATAATTACAAATTATCTTTTAGATCCAGAGTTGGGGAAGGAATTCTTTACCACTTACTGTCCTTTTTTTTATTCTTGTATTTTAACTGGCAGCAAGTATCTAGATAATGTGTCAAAACTATGCATAGGCTATATAGGTGAACTGTATGTTCAACACGTCTTGCTTTGGAGAAGCAGTTGGTATAGGACTGTCTCCTGTTCCTTCCATGATCAATCATAGAACATGAAGTGGTGTGACCAAGGCCTTGAAAATTTATTCTGAGCATAGGTGTATTCTTTAGTATTGATTATGCAGACTAAAAGTTAAACTGTTGCAGTTTATCTTTCAGGTTTTCATGCCCTATTTATTTTTGCTGCACATCACTGTCATCATTGAGCCACATCACTTTCTGTTTCCTTTTCTTTACTTTTTCCATTCCTCAAAATAAAATGAATTGAAAAACAAAATGAAATTAATATCTAAGCTTGCTACAAGGCACATATTGCCTCCTCATATCATACAGTTCCCAATTATGTAAATGGCCTTTAATGAACTGGAAGTATTAAAGATAAGAATTTGGTTCTGTGATTAAGAAGAAAATAATTTTGCCATAGAATAACTAATTTGTAGAGGAGAGTGATCATTTTTGTAAGTTTTATTTCCTTTGGGAGTAATGAAATATTTGTGAACCAGTTCCACAATTTCCTAATTTATTCTGCCTTCAGAAATATTTAATAATACCACAAGCAACCAGAAAGCTGACAAGCTATGGATTGTTTATGAAGCAAGTTTGGAAATTCAGTTTTCAGGCTCTGCATGTTTATTTGTGAAAAATAGTTCTTTCTGTTTTTTAATTAGTCAATGAAATCAATCACATTCTACCTGTTAGGCATAACTTAATCAATGATCACATAATGAGAGAAAATATGCTTGGTCAGAGAAATCTGCCTGTGCCTGCTGTTGCTTCTGTCTGGATCTCCAGGCAAGTTTTACAACACACCCTATTTCAGTATCGCTTGAACATTGAATTATCTAAATTTTCATTAGATGTTAGCCAAAAAACTTGCTAAAATCTTGCAAGAATTTAGTAAATATAAATGGAAGAGGAAAAGAAATTTCTAGCTAAGTGTTGGTATGTTTAAATGGGCAACATCTTTCTGGGTATCACTTTTTTGGGAGTGCAAATTAATCTTAAAATAGGAATTTGTTCCTATAAGTACATACTATTTCATGAATTCTCATTAATTCCTGCTTTCTTTGCAGATCTTTTTTGCTGGCATAAGACCTCAGTTTATTAACATGCCCATCCTGTAATGAGAAAGACAATTCCATTTGATAGTTACTTCTCTGGTTTTGTCCTATCTGTTTCAGAATTAATGCCAGTCCCACAGACCTGGGTACATGTTCTGACATACGATGTCTGGATAATCAACATTCCGAGATAATCCTCTCTGCTTCAGACCTTCCATTCAATAATACACGGAATGATGGAGAGCTTGGTGCTTTTGCCATTGTCAGGATTTTATCCCTTCCCTTCTGATTACACATTTAACCCTCCTGTTATTTTAACGAGGTTTTAATTGTGTGTCCTGCTTCATCTCCCCTGCCCTCTGTTCTGGGTTACAGCTCTGCTTTGCTGCTGGCTGCAGTGCCACAGAGGCTGGGTGGGCTCGGCCAGAAGTAGGGCAGAGATTGTCACCTTCTCATAGGTCAGGCACAACGAGAGCTGCTTTGCCTGTTGCACATTAGGCTTTTTGTTTGCATGTCACTATGGCTTAGCTTCATGTTTGAGGTCTTTAGAAATGGTAGTGTGTTCAGTGCTGATCAGATTAATGTGACAAAATTAATAAAGTACTTTAATATACAGGGAAAAGAGACTGAAGGGAATTGAAATTAGGGAGACAGAAGAACAAAGGCAGTTCTTAAATGAACATTTTTAGCAGTAGCTTAACATTATAAAGATTAATAGGAATTAATTTACATATATAATACAATGCACAGAACTCAATTCAAACTGACTACTGATTCTACAAACACTGTTATTGTAAAAGAAGAGCTACATAAAACAGGCGTATCTGTTTTCTTCCCTGTCCCAGTAAACATGCTTGACTAAAACTACAGCAGGCACCAGTCATTCTCAGATGTTCTCATGTCATGTGCCTTTGTCTTGTACTGTACAGGCACAGCCGTCTCACACGTTGATTCTGATGCGAGCACTGTATCCTCTACAAACTAGCTTATCAAACCATACATAGTCATAAGTCATGATAAGACCAATAATCTACATTTATGATAATGCTGAGCCAAAACAAGTTGGCCAATGATCTACTGTTTGGTTATTCAGGGAAGTAAGAATAAAAAAGCCTAAAGAAAAACCAAGGAGTAAGAATAGAAGTCATTTTATACAAGCTGGCTTAACTAAAACAGTTTTGCAGCACATGAATGTATAAGATTCAGCCCAAAACATAGAGGTCACACTAAGCAGGTTCAGCCCCTGTTTCTGAGTAGTCCCTGTTCATCTTTTCTCAATGCAGTGTGCTATAGGGATATACGTGTTATCTGCCCACTTTCAATGTTTATCTATAGTGCTATAGGAAGGCATAGGTCTAGGGAGCACCGAGTATAAGTCCAGACCGAGAGCTCTCCTAAAACCCATCAGCTAGGGCTAGGATTACAAAAGCTAATATGGGATTTCCTGTATTGTCTGATTGAATCTTGTGTATTCAAGATCATAACAAATAGGATGGTATTCCCCCAACATCTGCTATTTCCTTATGCGCAGACAAATAGCACATTCTCAAGCTGCAAACCTCCCTGACACGTATACATGATAAGAATTGTCACTTCATACCTTGCCTACTGTGGATAATCACTGGGAAAGGGGAGAGAGAAATGTCTGAGCATCAAAGATAAGAATAAAGGTCTTTAAAAGGGAGCAATTGCAACAGATAAGCGATGACACCTTCCCTCATCCACATGCAAGCTGCGTGTAGCGAGACATGCATTGCTGTCTCAGTCAGCCCAATGTAGCATGTAATTTAGCTCACTAGGTCGCACTATTTTGCAGCAACTGCGAGCTGCTGTCGCTCTAGGAGGTGGAGGTAGGGGTGCTTGTACTGCAGGGCTGCCGTTCGTATACAGCAACTTGATAATTGCCAAGCTGGATGCCCACAGCGTGTTCGTATAAAGCACACTGGAGAGCAAGCGGTGGGCCTGCTTCTGTTTGCATCTGACCATCTGTGATTGTGCTCGCTTGCAACAATAACCCACTTACAATTTGTTGTTTCCACATGGCTGCCTACTGTTTCCAAATGCTGTCGGATAATACTGTAGAAGAAGTTGGTCTTTGCAATTCACTAAGTCTCCCTTGAAACTAACGCTTTACATGATGTCTGCATGCTGTAGACCAGTGGGAAACCAGGGGAATATAGACTTTAATTCTGAAACAAAATTTGAGGGAGGAGGTTCATTTTAGAAAGAAAGAATAAAATTGCATTTTAGAGTTTTCACAGCTCCTGTTGTTTGGCCTGTCCTGAAAGCAGGGCTTTTAGGGCTACTCTCCAGAGTGCTGACCAGTTTGGCAGCCACTGGCTTTCATCAAGTACAATGGTGGGAAAGTTGTAGTGTTTCTGAGGGCCCACTCTGAAGCCCTGCTTTAATTCTGCATCATGGAGATAGCATGTGCATGTGTCAGGAGTTGCTTCTGCTTCCAGTTTGTACAGCAAATGTACTTTTTCTAAAGGAAATGTAAAGGAGAGGATAGTGTATGGAGTTATAGATTGTGTGAAGATGTTATATGTGTGTGGGGAGAGGTATGTGCAATGTATCAAGAAGGATCTTTCAACAGCCTCAAGTTTGACTTTCACTAGTTTCCATATTGAATGAATGGCTCCTATCTGAAAATTGGCTAAGGATGGTGCTTCCCTGAGGAGTGGTCTGAAAATGAGGTAGCGTGAATATTTTTGGCACATAACGATTTTGTCTTCTCAACAGTACACAGACTTCTGGATGGAGTAACCATGTTCTCTAATACGGTGTTGTTTTAAAAATTAATTTTAGTGTCAGAAATACCAGCGGTGGATTCTTATTACAAGAATTACTTCAAATTCCAGTTTTGGACAGTGAAGAGGATACTGGCTCTTTGGTGTGGAAATCAACAAGCTCATGTTCACATATCTGTATGTTTAGAGAGAGTTCATTTTTGAACTTGGAATGAATCTCTGCCCTTATTAAATGAGCTTTGTTTGGTGTTTTGGCTGCCTGTATCAGTGCATGTTGTCTAGATTAGAAAATCAGCCCAATTCAGAATTTAGGTTTTACTGTGGAACCAGCAAAATAATCTAGATAAATTGTTGGGTTTAAAATATTTCTTGAACTTTTTTTTGTAGTCCAACTACGTTAACTAATATTCCAGTGCACTCTTGATCAAAGACCTACATCCTGCTCCTGCAGGACGATAGATTTGCTGGCTTGGTGAGTCCTTCTTACTTCTGGCTTCTGTAAACCTCTGTCTTCACAGGATGAAGTGCTTGGGTGTTGCTATGATCTGTCTTATTACCTTGGGTGGAAGGTCGCATAAAGATGTTGCATAAAGAGCAATAGAAGGGAAGCTGGACACAGTCTTAGGAAAATGGCTGACAAACAAGCTAGCTCAAATGGCAAGAGGCATGCAGATAACCCTAAAGGATGGCTTGTCAGGAAGTAGGCAATAGTAAAGTGTTGCTTGTAGGTGCTGTTTGTGTCAACAAATGACTGGTAATGGTTGTAGGAGAGCGAATAGATTTTAGCCTAAGACACAGATAATATACCAGTATCATGAAGCACTATTCAGTGGCATTGGAGTGTCTACAAAGACATTCAATATTTTACAAAGATCATAATTTAGCCAGGTGAAGGCTGCTGCCCCTATTTGGAGTTACTGTGTGTTTGCTTGCTTTTCAGCTGTATTCATTGTTCTGTGATGCAGCTCAGTGTTTATAGATAAAAGCTTCTTTCAGTAAAATTTCCTTTTGAATCATCAGAATAAACATGTTCACAAGGCCAGGAAACCTTTGCCTTCAGCCTCTGTGTACAATAGCACTTGGAGTGGTGGCACTGTCACACTTCAATGGAGTAGCTGGGGCCTATTTTAATTTTGTTTGCATTATTATCTTAGACAACAACTGTGAGTTCTGCAGGTAGCACGCTGCCTCAGCCATTTTCTACTCTGGAATAAGGAATCCCCCAAATCCAGGCAAATACAGAGTCAGTGGATTGATCCAAGTTCGATTGCACCATTAAGGATATCCTGTCATTTACAAAAAAGGTTTGAGATTGGTTTGTTTGCTGCAGCTGGAAACCTTCATTTCATTACGCAAATTATTTCTCTGAAAGCTGCTAAGAAGGATTGTGGTCTATAATTAGAATAATACCCCACAGGATTACGTTCACAAATGTAATTATATAATCATTTAGAACTAAATTGTGCCATGAAACTAGAGGGTTTTTCAAAGTGGTAGTGGCATTTCTGGAGGGTTTGTTTTGGGTTTTTTTAGATTTTCTGTTATAAAGCAGTTGCCACAGGCCAATTAGAAAGATTTTCAGTTTAGCTGAGAGCTCCCCCCACCTTTCCCTATCAAAAGTTTGAGATTAGTCAAGATTGGGGTTTATGTTCAAATATCTGCTGTAATTCAGAGCCAGTTAGTGGCAGTGAAATCAGACACAGGTGTTTAGCTTTCAGTATTTAAGGTGAGATGGTGTAAATTGGAGTGTGTCTTTTGAAAGTCCACAGAGGAAGGCTGCTTTACACAAGCTCCTTTGGTAGTTTAGTACAATTGGTACTTTAGTATTTCATTAAGAAGCAGACAATGAGTTGGTGGAACTCTTCTTCAGGGTCTCCGATATCACAGCTCTGTGGCAGGGAGGCAGTGAGCTGTGTTTGTGTCCACGATGCTCTGCTCTTAGAAGACGGCAGTGAAAGGGAGAGGCGGTTCCTCACCGTCTAGTACCGACTCACTTGAACTGTCTCCCTTGAAGAAACGTTGCAATATGTTATTATCAAGCGGTGCAGTGTACACCATCACTGTACTCCTTGCAGTGCTGCTCAGGATAGCCTACCTTTGGTTTCACAATGATGTGAATGTGAATACATTGGACTCTTTCTGTACTTGAACTTGTGTGAATGTGTCAGTACAGTTCATGGATGAACATTGATACACAACTATTTCACACTAAATCCATTTTACTTCTCTACCTGAAATGATGGAACATAAATATGAAATAGAGCAGTTTTAATGGATGCTTTTCTTCAGGTTTGCAAAGCCCTTTTTAATATCTTTATACTGTTGACATGATATCAAATCATATGCTTTTTTACATTGGTTTCCTCACTTACTGTGCCTTGTCTCCTGCACAGACAAAACAGTACCAGCAAGTTTGCTTAGTGTAGCACAATGTACTGAAACTCCAGAAATAAAAAGCAGTACATTGCCCTGTTTTATTAGGAATTCATCCACTGTCCTTCCAGGCTGCAAACCCCTGGTTAGTGAGCCAATGGGCAATAGCAGGGTAAGCTAATGAGGAACTGCAATATTTGCAACCTGAGAAAGGCAAATATTTCACTGAGCTCTCCAATTATCTCTGGTAGCCTCGTATGCTTCTAATGAACACAAGGTAATCAGCCTATCTCTTCCAGTGTATTAATGAGAGACATTTTAAATTCTCCAGGATTCCTGTAGTGAACTGATATATGGACCCAAATGGATACGTAAAGAGGTTGTGCAATTGCTACTCTGAGGGCTGCCATACTCTTCCCAGGGCTGGTTGTCTCCACCTGTGGTGTGATTTCCTGATGCCTTTATTGTATGCAAACTAAAGAGAAAGTAATTTTGGAATTGCAAGGGTGCTTGAGCAGCAGCATAATCGGGCTGCTTGGAGACTACAAAATCATTCTCCTCCAAGAAGGCATCTCCTAACAAGGACTCCTCTGTGCTCAGTTACTGGCTTACATCTCAGGCAGTGCAACTGGACAAGAAATAGGGCATCAGAAAATGCAAACCTGCAAACACCAGCAGTCACTAGCTGGGCTTGTACCATACCATCCCATGCCAGAAAGAGTAGGAGGATCTCAGGAAGCAGCAAGCACGGTAGGATTACCATCTGTTTTGGGAGGCACAATCCTTTCCCATAACCTCCCATGTGAGGGAGTTTTTGGGAGCTGGGACAAGACCTGGAGCCGTAGAAACAGGAAGCACAAGAGAAGTGTGTGGAGTGGTAGGAAGAGCTAGAGGAGTTCTGTTTTACCATGTACCTTAACACCCTTGGGACTAAAAATGAAGAATACAAATAAAGAAGTGTTTGCTTCTGATCAGCAACAGTAGCTGTGTTTATTCAAGGTTTTTCAAAGCAAGGACAGGAGAAATTGTTACTCAGATGGATTTTGCCTGTGAGGTTGGAACGTATGCAGGTTTGCTAATACCCAACAGAAACTTGGAAAGGAAATAGAATTTGAGAACATTCTCCAATCCAAAAGTCTGTGCCATAATGAAACCCATTTACAAGCAGATGTTTATAGGAAAAAAATACCAGTCATTTAAAAAATGTAAATTGACAACCGGTATCCTTTCGAATTCCCTGATCTGCAGCTGTGCTGAATTCAAACGTGCACTTTTGGATGCTCGGGAGATTGATACTGAGAGATGTTCTTCCACTTTTAGTACCTCCTGGCCTTAAAGTTACACCACATGGTTGCATCTGGTTGCAATTCATATTACACAGTTCTGTAGCACAGATCAGTTTAGTATTTTTGTAATCATACTAACACATACTAAGAGTTACAGTTCAGCTGGGGGACAAAACACTGAGAGTCTGTTGTTACTGTGTGAGAATCAAAATTGCACATCTGAGTTTTTAACTAGTGTCTTTGTCTTGTACATAATTAGCATAGAGATAGCCTAAAACAACTGTCTTGAACCAGGAGACTGAATTGAAACATCATTCCTGTTTTGCAGTCATTCAGTGGCTGGTGTGAGGTTTGGGTGGCATTGAAGCTCTCAGTGGGCAAACACCTGCATGATAATACTGGCCCAGTCACCTCCTCTCTGTCTGCTGGCTTGGTGGAGCCCTGGGAGTTTCAGTTCTCACAAAACACCAAGACTGTCAAAATTCTGTCTAATGTGCAAGTAAAAAGCTTCATCCAGCAACACAGCAGCTCCAGGATTTTCTACTGAGAAAGTTGAATGCTGAGAAGCAGTCAGAGAGAGCTGTGAGTGTCACGAGGCACCAGCTCAGAGGGCTGCTGTTGGAGCCAGCAAGGGCAGCAAACTGGGGAAAGTAAGGGGAAAGAAAAATATTAATATGAGTGAAGTGTTGTGCCTGTGTATAAAACCTCAGTTGCAATCTTGTGATACCTGTTCTTGTGGTTTATGATGGCATTAGGCTCTCTAAAGTTTTATTATGTGCAGCTGGATGTACATTAGTCTATTTATTAGTCATCACAGGGTTGTTGACATTATTTCCACAGTGCTTTTACATTAAGAGCTTACTGAAATGATAGATTTATGTTAGGGTACCGAAGTAATTTCCTCATATCAAGACAGCTTAGAAATACAGGGACCTAAGCTGTTGCTGTAATGAATTTTCTGCCTCTCATAGGGATATTTATCCAATCTGTTCTGTAAACAGAGAAATTAGTTCAGACTTGTGCAAATGCTTTAATTACACTTAACTGGATTAATGGCTGAACTCTGAGGAAATGGTGTTCCTTCAGACAAAATAGTTTGACCAGGTCATCTAAGTACATTTTAAATTCAGCCTGGTGACTCTGGACAAAGCAGACCTGTATTAGCTGGGCTACTGGTGAAGCAGTTGCTGACCCAGGGCAACTGGGCTGGGACATGAGGGTCTGTGATGTGAAGGACTGTTTGGTTTTAGAGTTCATGCCATCTCCTCTCTTCAAGCTCACTCCTATTGGAGAGAAGTTACTCTTTGGAAACTGATGCAAACTGTGGCAGTTTCACAGTCTATTTCTTCCCACATCATCAATGAGTGGCTCCAAAGGTTTTATGGTGAATGTTTGCTGATCAATTATCTAAAGGTGAGTTCAGCAAATCGTGTTAAAGGCTTCAGGTCTGGTTTCCTTGACTGTATTGTATCAGTCTGAGCAGCTTGCTCAGAAATTTGATAATGTTTGGAGAAATGCTTTGTTGCTTTGGTGGTATCTGCATGCCGTTCCCGTTAGAGCAACCTCAGCTATGTCCTGAGTGAAATATGCAACCTCTGTGCACTGGGAATGGACTCCAGGCAGCCCATCCCAGCCACAGCTTCCTACATCCTTCAAAAACACCCTTTCACCCTGAGAATGATTGGATTTCTAACCCCACCTTGTGCTAACCTCCTCATTAAATTGCTAGAGCCAGCTTCCTGCTCAGCATCCTCCTTTCAGATTTGTGTTGAGGCATTTCTGTTTCATTTTTCACCTTATTGAAACCAAGTACATCTCAGACAGGGGTGCAGGTCCCACTGCAGAGCCAGGAACAAACAGCAACAGCTCTAAACACTTGATTCCATTTAGCACCCAGGAGCTCAGCATCCTCCTGGCCTCCCTGTGCACCCCTCTGAGCCAGCGCCTGTGTTAGCCCTTGGCAGAAAGTTGCTCATTAGTGTTGACAATAAGCTCTGAATATAAAGGACCCGCTTCCTTTCTTCTCAGACTCCAAAATGGGTATGAAAGCTACACTTGATGAGAGCAGTCCAAGGGCTCGTGGACATAAGGCAAAATGTCCACCTTGAGCTTGCACCCTCTCACCTTCTCAGGGTTCCTTACAGAGGAGGTTTCTGTGCTTTCCACGGATATGCAAAATGTCAGCACTGTCACCTCTGTTATTACCATATGCTCTAAAATTTGCGTGGCAAATTGTAATACTCAACTTTCCTTTCTTCTTCTCCACTTCTACACCACTCCATCTCCCATTCTTCCAGCCTTTAGCCATTTAGAGGTAACAGCTTGGCTTTTGCTTTTAATTGCTGCTGTCTGAATCAGAAATACTGGAGAGCTGTGGAGTTTGTACGTGCATCTGCATACCCACTTCCTTACAAAGATGAATGTTGATATTGATCATTCAAAAAAATAAAATAAAATATTGAACTTTTTCTCAATATTGTAAAGATACTGTTGCTACAAGGACAGCTGTGAGCTCTGTTCTGTTTAAGGTTTGAAATAGCTCCATGCACAAAACAGTAAAAGGCCAGGATTGTCAGACCCTGCCAGAAAGGGAATCGGCTACAATCAAAGTGTGGCACAGCATTATGTACCTCACCTCACCCTTCAGACAGTGCAGGGCTAAACAGAATCCTTAAATTCAGCATATGACAATTCTGTGTAATTTAGAGTTCATTGTAAGTTGTTCCTTAGTCTCTTTTGATTTAAAATATTCCTGATTTGCACTGGTTCACCTCAGGAGAGGGAGTCTTCCCTAGCTTTTAAATATTAACAGTGAGTGGATATGCCATCAGCATTTATCATTCAAACTTTGTGGAATACATTACACTGCAGATTTCATTACTCCTTCTGCAGAATGGGAGAGGAAGAGAATCGTGTTAGGTACTCTGGGGTTGTGCCAGGAGGCTCTCAGCGCTCCTGCTGCTGGGAGCAGCTCTCCCCAGGGGCAGAAGACCTCTCTGCTGTCCCTGCAGTGACACGCGTGGCCAGACAGCCTGGGCCAGTGCTGGGAAGATGCCCAGAGTCACCTCTGTGTGTGAGCTGCACCACTGAGCAGTGGCTCCCACCAACTGTTGGGAAACAGGCTCAGGCCTGTGTTTCCTAGAGCTCCTCTTTAAGTATTTTGAACAGTATTGTAGCAGGTGGGTTTTTTGGTGAGGGCAACAGTAGCAGAAGTTGGTTAGTCCCACAGTCAGCACACAAGCATAGCCCTGCTGCTGCAGGGCACAGCATGAGCAGGTTTGTCCTCCCACCTCCCAGGGTGTAGCAAAATCAGTGGTATCACAACATTGATTATAAGAGGTTAAGAACATGACACTTCCCCGTTGCTTGATGGTTTGTTCACTCAGTTTATCTCCCTCAGTGCTTACAAGGACACATCTGGCTTCTGATTTGGCTTTGTTTGGGTTCAGCTCCCTGATCTTGGTTCTTTTCAATTTTTTTTTTTTCATTAGATTAATAATCTCGTTAGCGTATGTACTTTCTTACCTCAAAGGTGACAGCATAATTCAGCCCTTGGAATGTCAATAAATATTAAACCACAGCCCATGGTTTCATTACAGGGAATGGTGACCACTGGTAGGACATGAGGAAGTGAAACGAAGCTGCACCAGGGGAACTGGACATTAGGAAAAGGTTCTTCAGTGAGAGGGCAGATGGTCATTGGAACAGGGTCCCCAGGGAAGTGGTCACAGCACTAAGCTTGTCAGCGTTCAAGGAGTTAGTCTCATGATTTAGTTTAAGGCAGTCACAGAATCACACACAGAATCACAGGATGTCAGGGATTGGTCCTACAAGGAGCAGGGAGTTGTACTTGATGATCCTTACAGGTCCCTTCCAACTTGAGATATTCTATGATTTTATGACTCTATGAACAATTGGATCTCTTCTCATCTTCAGACCTTTTATTTTCTCTGGGCTATGGCAGCCAAACAGCAGTGTTTAAGCTAGCATAAAGGACCCAGCTTTCTTTGTGCTGAATAAAGCCCACGTGGACATTACATTAGCAAGAGTTTCTTGGTGTTCCACAGTTTTTGCAGGAAATCCTCTGGGAATATCAGAGACAACTAACCATCATCTGTCAGGTAACTGGTTGAAAGTGGGGCTAATTCTCCTTCCTTTTATGTCAGCAGAAATAGGAGCAATTTCACACAAGTCAAAGGAACCGCACAGCCACTGACTAGTTAGAACAGAGAACTGTTTGAAAGTCATCTGCATTGCTTCTTTTCCTGGAGCTGGTGATGGGGTGGAAGGCTTACAAGTATTTCAGACAAGTAGAAGATTTCTCAGCACTTGTTTGGGTTTAGAAAGTTAATAACTTCTATTATTACCATAAAACAAATATTAGGAAGGTTTTGCCAGTTTTTGGTGAGTTACTGAAAGCTCTACCAGAAAATGATGTTAGGGAGAAATAACACCACAAAAAAATAAAAGCCACTGCTGTCAATTTGCACAGAGGCAGTGTCAGAATGAGCTAAATAGCAGTTTTCATAATAAAATCACTATTTGTTGGTGAATCAGTTTTATTCATATAAAGAGTGCTTGGGGATTTTGCTCCCATGCATGTTTATTTATGAAATGGAAAGCAGGCAGAAATTTTGAGTAGTTCCACAGTATAACCCTAAATTGAAATGTAAAGATACAATGAAAAAGCCAGTGTTGCTAACAGTAGAAATGCAAGGTCTCTGAGGGTGAGCATGATCAGTAGGGAATACCAGTGCTGTTGTAATCACAGAAGAAAGGATTCTTCTGCTTCCCTTCTTCCAAAAGTTTAGGGAAGATTTTTCTTTGTTTTAAACTTGTGCTTCACAAAATCCAGTGGCAGTCATGACCTGAAGGAACAGTGCAGCAGCAAACCACAAATGCAGCAGCACTGAATGTTTGGGAGCAAAGTGAAGAGACAGTTTTCAACTTCATGACATCCAGGGGTGGCTGACAAATTTATTCCTTTTGGATTGGCTTTGGCTGTGCCAGCCTGCACAAGGCGGAGGGTTAGCCCTCTGCTACCTCTGCGACAGAAAACTATGACTTCCCCTAACTGCTGACATGAACATTGAAAAAACTGACTGACCCGAAGCATCCTGCATCTCAGGAGCAAACTAGCACCAATGCAAGGTGACTTCCCTGCAAGGTGCAGTTCACCCTCCTCGTTCCCTCACCATTGGGCTAAGATCCTTTGGTCATATTTATTTCAAATTACATCATGCAGCTTTGCCACTGGACTTGCTTCTGTGTTTGTTTGTCTCTCTGTGTTTAATGCCGTTTTTTAAGCTTAATTTTCTCTCCTTTCCCCTCTGTTCCTGTTAGTTCTTCAAGCAGTCTGCCATGTCTCTCCTCCAAAAGTGGCATAAGCGCCTTAGCACACTAAGCCTTCATGGATCGTTGCTCCTGTTTCAGCGAGTGGAGGCAGAGGTGATAGGGCCCCTCTTTCCAATCCTACTACCTCCTCGTGCTCTTCTTATATAAAGTGGGCAATGGGGGCGAGTTGGCCACGAACAGTGTTGTGCAGGACATCAGGACAGTCATGATTTAACACTATCATTCAGCAGATATAAGCCACTAAAGCTTTCAGCAGAGCTGTAAGGCTTAACCCAAAGCACTCAGAAACAAGATAAAACCTTAAGCATTTCCTCATCTTACATTCGCACCTGAAGATATGTGTGTACTGACCTTTCATATTGCTGGAATCAGTGTGTAGTGAAAATCCCTCTGTAATTTAGTGCTGCAAGGAGTGCAGACTGACTCAACTCTGAAAGAACATTTTGTCTGCCACTCAGGGTCCAGAATGGCTGTGTTATTTGTCTATTTAAAAAAAAACCAAAAAACCACATAACAAACCAAAAAACCCCACCTAATGAAAATTGCATTCTGGTCAGGGAAAGCAAGCCTATTCAATCCACATGGTTATTTTGTCCACAAAATACAAAAATTGAGGAACTGTGAAGCAGCTCTCAGTTATCCAGATCTTCTCTCTACCAACTCCTGCTATTGCTTCAGTCACATTGAGGTGAGGAGGAGAGTGCTGTGTGGCTCCAGGAATATTCCACACCAATTATTTCACTTCTGTGGGCTTCTCTGGAGGGTTTTGAAGCTCACTTTGTTGGGAGATGTGGGACTGTTGTTCTACCAAGGAATCCTGGCTGTGCAAAGTTGCCCATCTCCCTCCTTGGTCCTTTTGCCAAGGTTACAGCTGTATCCCTGCCTGAGGAAAATTAAAGTCTCTTCATCCTTTACAAAGGATGGTATGTTACTAAATACGTCTTTTTAAATAAACCTTGGATGGTGTTGGTTCTCTTGCCCACATCCACAATGAGCACAAAATTTTATGCCTAATGGGGCTACTGTACATCTCTGTCCAAGCAGGACTAGCAAAACAGTCTAAACCTCTTTTAAATACTTTTAAGTGTCCTAATGACATTTATCTTCATACAGTTACTGAAGTTCAGCCTCACCAAGAGATGGAAAATCTCATTGAAATTAGTCGGCATCCATGTAGAAGGGAATGAACTGGCTGATCAGATTCTGTTTTCGTTATTGGGGTATGAACATTGGCAAGAGAAGCAGAACCTGGGCCAGACGGAGCTGGCTTCTTTAACTCTCACTTCAGGTAACTGTGCTGCATCCGAAGTCAGCATGGCAAGCGCATGGTGTTCCTGGCGCCGGGCAGTCTGCAAGGGGCTTAAGAACAGCAGGGCAGAAAATACAGAATGATGTCCCATTACGTAGGCAGTGGCAGGTTCAGGAGCCAGCTCTGGTGTCATTTGCTCTCTATAGCCAGAACTTTTATTTACTCTCTAGGTTAAATAACTTTTGGTAGCTGCATCCATGATAATCTGTTGCCTGCAAGTCCTTTGCTTTTCTAGCAGGGGAAATATATTGGACTAGTCAGGCTGTCTTCTGTGATACCTGTCAGTTTAAATTGTATGACCTTCTAGCTAGCTCTGAACCTCACCTGTCTGAGTCAATTTAATCATGTGTCTGTGTAAGGCTTCACAATTTCAGAGTTCCTTCACAGCTGAGAAAACTAATTGAAAAAAGTTGGCAAATACTTCACATAAGAGTAAGTAAACTTGGAGGAGAAATAGATCTTCTGCATGGATTTCCTTATATTGTGCAACTTCTTTTAGATGCCTTTTCCTGAAAATGCTCACCCCTAAAGCAGCCCTTTATCTTTTCTATCTCTGCTGCATGGATTTCCTTATATTGTGCAACTTAACTTCTTTTAGATGCCTTTTGCTGAAAATGCTCACTCCTAAAGCAGCCCTTTATCTTTTCTATCTCTGCATTTGACTGGATCTCAGAGACCAAGATCTGTGGAAAGTAATTAAATTAAATCTTTTTTCCTAATTGGACTGAGTTGGTGCAGTTGTCCATTTCCTTTAAGTTTTTCCTCTTGGATTTCGAGCCTCCTGTTTTCAGTTGCAGCACCAATGTGCTATGTTTCACCTTCTTATCCCAGCACTTACTGTTGGCTTTTTCCAAACTACAGCAGTATCCTTATTTCTCATTCTGAAGAGAGATGGTCCCTCTGTGTGTTGCCTTTTGTATAAGAACTTAAAAAAAAAACCCCAACAAAACAACCCCTCTTCAGGTCCTGTTTTACTTACTATAACTACACCTCACTCTTCTCTGGTGCTTTTGGCTTGTTGCTAGCTGTAGTGGTGGCACAGAGGGGAGCATCTGCCATGCCCTACCTTTGCACAGCACCCAGCTGCTCTTGCACTCTGCTGTTCCCACCAAGAGTGAAGGTTTGGTTTGGTTCCTCCATGGCCTGTGCAACACCTGGCTCAACATGGGTGTGGCAGAAGAGGGAACAAGGAATTTGCGGTGTCTCATGATCCAAGAGCACTTGCTGCAGTGCAAAGGGGTGCCAGGGGAGATGCCGATTCTTTTGCTCCCTTTCACTGCTCCAGCTTTCCCAGGGAGTCCTCCTGCCCTATCTCCAGTCTGAGTTGCCAGTCCCAGTACAGGTCATTTAGAACCACTGAACATTTGTCAAAGGCACATGGTGACAATTTAAGTTTAGCATAATTGAGACAAGAAGGGTTTAGACTCCAGTTGCTAATGATATCACCAGGCCAACAAGAGCTCCTGGCTACTTCTTTCATTGGAAAGTGGAAACACCAAATCATTTGCCACCCTCAGGGATTGGAAAATGTCCAACCCTAAATAAAAATTATACTGTGTTATGTCCCAGGAGCATGTGTTGCCTCATCCCTTGCCTCTGTTACAGGCTGGGCAGACTCTACTGGAAAAGAAAAAATGTTCAGAGAATCATATTACCATCAGGGTAGAAAGATATCCATTTTAACTGAGCTTTGTAACAACCCTCACACTTTACTGCTCCTGTAAGAAAAATGAAGATTTCCATTCACAAGAGTTATAAAATCTAGAAACTCAAATGTATGTTGTGGAGGAAAAATGGGGGAGAGAGGCAATCAACGAAGTACTTCAAAAAAGATTTTTAAAAGTGAGGAATAAAGCTGTTCTCAGCATCTGCCACAGAGTTGCCTTATCTTTGGGGTTAGGGACTTCAAGAGGGAAGAGGCTTATCTGCCCTGCTCAGTGTTAGCAGTGTTGCTGGTATTCCTGCGCTGATCAACGCATCAGCGGTCAGTTACATGGTGGAGTTACCAACCAGTCCAATGCTGCCCAAAGCAAGAGGTAACCAGAGACAAGGCCAGGCTGTAACACTGAGTTTTCCTAGGTTTTCAATCTTTTTCCACTGCAAAGCAGAGATGAGCCCAGTGTTTCAGGGAACAGTGCAGAGGAATGTATCAGAAGGCGGCAGTGACATCTCACATGCTGAGGAGCCCATCTCCCAGCAAACATCTAGCAGGGAAAATAGACTCAGTGTATGCAATACAACCTAAATTTTTCAACTTGTCTGTGTA
>NW_010321248.1:35041-38788 GCF_000700745.2 Antrostomus carolinensis
GGAGTCCTTGTTTCATAATTTATCAGTTCAGATTTGACTTGTAAGAAATGTTCACGTGGGTGAGACAGGGAGAGCTGTGGCTGTAATGGCATGCAGCACTTGTGATTTCACTCCGTCAGCAATCGCTCAGTAGCCGCTCAGCAAAGTGAATAAGAAAAGATCTAGTGTAATTGACAGTAAAAGGCCTCCGAATTGAGTTACTCCTGCTTTTCCTTTTAAAGTTTCTGATTAGAGTGTAATTGCTACTCAATAGCAGTCTTCAACAAAACTGCCATTTTTTCTCATCCATGTATTTTTGGTTTTCTGATGCCAATGTTAGTCAGAAGCAGCTCAGTTATTCAATGCTTTTGGACTCAGTGCTGCATAGCCCCCTCCTGTTTGTAATGAAGCTGATACTTCACAATTCCTAGTGCTCATCTGGTTTGACTTGAGCAGAAAAAACGGCTGTTGACTTAGAATTTATTGATAGCAACAAATAGGACGAGGTTGCAATTTGTCAGCGCTGTTCACTGGGCACAGGATTTGTTTCGACCATCTGATAGATTTCACACAAAGTTGAGGAGCCAAATGCATGACAGGCAGTGCCCCAGGCAGGCAGCACATCACCGTGCTAGTGTAAGTGCCCCAGCAAAGAGATTGGATGCAATTAAGAAAAGGCTGCAGCGCAGCGGGGTGGCAGTGAAGGACTAAGACAAGTCAGGCTGGGAGAAACACTGTCTGAAGCTCTGGCAGTTCACTGTGCGGCTACAACATAGGCACTGATGTGAATTTTAGACAAAGCACAAGAAAAGTTTCTTTCTCTGCAGAGACATCCAAGGATAATGAATAAAGAAGAGAAATTGTCTTTTAGAAGGATGGGAGGGTTTCCAATATGTCTAACCACCATTATGGTTTTATGTCAAGCAGTAGTGGGGGGGGGGCGGTGGAAGGGTTCTTTTCTACAAGATCTTTTCTTAAAGGATATGATAGATGATTAAGGCACACAGAAAGCTTCAATAGTATATGCGTGAAAGTTCTCCCTGCAAGGGCTCATTGTAAAACAAATGTGCTGCTTTAAGGATAATGGCACGGTATTATTTATGTAGACAGTTCCAGCAGTTCCCAAAGAGGAGTAAATGCTGTAATCATACCCATAAAGGCCTGCCTGCTTGCTTGCACATTATTTGGCATTAATTTTAGTACAGAATAATTATCAAAGGAACATTTGGATTTATTATCTGTAAAGGCAATTTTAAATGAGGTATGAATTCAATACAGTAAGTGTTCTCTCAACAGTGTGAATCCAGAATAGAGTCATTGTCTTTCACCCCGTCAGTCAAGCTGTGCCTGGGCATACGGAGATTTTCATAATAAATTCTACTCAAGAATTAGAAAGCAGTAAATATTTGTGAAAGTGATAATCAGCAACTGCTTCTGAGGGCAGCAACGATGTACCATAAGATTTAGAAATGAGTTCCTAAAGTTAGTGATCCTGCATTGTATGCTGAAACCTTGGCTTGGTTTAAAGGTCTCTTTGGGGGAAGGAGGACCTGAATGAAGCAGGAAAGTGAGGCGTTAAATACTGAGAACGCAGTTTTAAGATGAGAGTCTGAGTTAACACTGCTCAGTATGATGATCACCTGCAGTGAAACGTTCACCTAAAATTCCAGTGCTGCCATTTTTCAGCTTCTAAAAGTAAATGGCTTAGGAGATGGTACAAGCCATCTGTACTGCTGCAGACCATAGGTTTTATTGGGCTATTTTTGATCTTACTGGACTGAACTCTGCTCCTGGTTTGCTAGATAGCTCTGAAAAGAAGTGTCCTTTTCCATCTGCCCAAGCCAAGTAATTTATTTTGCTCTTCAGGATCGAAAAGTGCTTTATGCCGTCGTCACCTCAAGGCTTGACAGGGCTGTAATGGGCATTGTACAGTGCTAACCAGGAAAACCACGTTCAAGAATCAGTTCAGGTCACCCCACTTTTTGATTACAGTAAGACAACAGAAGCATAACGTGTTTGCTTCATACACTAGTGTTTGCTAGCACTTGCACAGGAACTCATGTCACTAAGAAAATACTGCAAGTATTTCCATTGTGCCCTTTAGCTGAGTTTTCAGCTATTGCTTCTCCTTCAGTGATCCTCTGGGGTCTGGGAAGAGCTGCTGGGGAGAGCCAGTAAACCCCACTCTGATCTTTCCTCTGCCACTGTCTGTGGCTGGTCATGAATCTGTCTGGGTTTCAACAAGACCAGATATTCTTCTGTCTGTACAACTGCTTTATATATTTACTTATCTTTGTATTCATTTACTTATCTATATAATTATTTAATTGGAGTGCTAGATAGTCTGGGCTGGCAAACATTGCCCCATCAGGGTGAAAAGGGCCTGCACACATATAAAGTTAAAGAATGGTGTTGAGCAAATAAAAACTGGCAAGTGCTTGGAACTTAAACTGCATTTGGGAGTTTTTCTAGTAATAAAATTACCTTTAAAACCCCATGGGGCATTATCACTTTTTAAGTAGACGGAGAACAGTGTAGCAGTTCTGAAAAGTACTGAGCAGCACTGCCAGCCATGAACTGTACTTTGTGAGTTTCTCCTGAATGTGGAAATACAGGCAGGAAAATATAGTGACCTACCTGAACAAATTTTTTTTGTTTCCTGTTTTAAAGTGACTGATCAGAACACAAACCTTGAAAACTGAGAGTTACAGTGCTCACAATTCTAGAAGTAGACATAACAAACTGATTGATAGAGGATCAGTTAACTCATTTACCCCTTTTCTCTGTTTGTGATTTGCTTATAAGCAGTGAAGTATTTCCCAAATGGGTGGTCCTCACCCGCTTGTGGAGCTACAGGTAAATGTCTGCTCACATGGGGCTTGGTTTTGTCACTGGTGACCTCCAGGAGGCAAGAGTCTACAGAAGTAGCTGAAACAAAGAAAAGTCAGCGGAGACCCTTCTGCTGTCATACATATCGTGCTGTCATGAGCAAGATATTGGCATCTGTCCCTAAAAAGCAGAGCCAACAAGCACAGAAGACAATGTGACAATAAAAGGGGAAGGGCTTGGGGGCAGTTTGCAGAGAGGATGGAGAAAACTGATAGTTAGACAGGGATGGGAAGATAAGAGGAATAGGAAAGCTTAGGAGAGATGGATCAGGCAGAGAAAGAATGAGAACAACACTACTTCGGTAAAGAGAACAGGATTCATGGCACCATGAAAAAAGAAAGTAGAAGATCAGATTTTCATGTGGTGTAACATGGTGGTGCAACCCTGCCGATTTTCACCAGCTGAGGGTCTGTCTCACTCCTAGTAAAGGGGCTGGTGGGCTTGCCTAGCTGAAAAATGTCCTGCTGCTCAGTGAACAGCAGAGTCCCTGACACAGGAGTTACAAGGGGGTGTCCAGTCACCAGCACTGTGATGGAGATCAGAATTAGATGATCATCATTTTCTCCTCTGGCTTTAAAATCTATTAACAGCTATTTTATGATGCTGATCATTTATCAGCACACTGCAGACTGCAAGACCAGGACCACCATGTTATATTTCATAGTTAATTTATTTCCATTAGTTCACAGCTAAACTTAATTTAAAAGAATTTCTATAAATTGAATTGGAAAGGACAAAATCTAGAGACTTTCCAGTGTAGAAGTATTTGGGGGGAAAAGAAAAAAAAAAGGGGGGGGGAATTTCTGGAGCTGTGAGCTGGTGTGGGGTCTCAGATGAAGGTATTTGACTTTTGTGACACTGATACCAGCCTGTGCCAGG
>NW_010321248.1:38807-40507 GCF_000700745.2 Antrostomus carolinensis
AAGACTAACATGAGCCCAGCCTAATGTGTGCTTGAGGCTCCTTCAGCATGCTCTCTTCATGGCTGAAGCTTTGCTAATGAAACACCTTTTGCAGCAAGAACTGATACACAGTTTAATTACTTTGTCCTTCTGGTTGGTAATATTAAGTGTTCCTGAAAACAAGGCATGTCCTGCCTCTTCTGCAGACCTGTCAGTGCTGAGACACACTCTGTTCCTTGATCCACATCATCCCTGGTGAATGGAGACAGTCAAATGGGTTCTGCTGATGAAAATGAGAAAGGTGACTCACTCTGTAACTGGTGTGGTGAGGGAATTGAGACAGGCTTGGTGCAGGACAAAAGGAATAACTGCTTGCACCATTTCTCCTCTCTGTTTCACAAATTGATGTCTTTCTTCTCTTTTTACCTTTTCTCCTGTCACAACCTTGCTTCAACATGAGGAAAAAGGGATCCTCGAGGAAGTGGCCCGGTCACTTCCCCAGCATAGCAGTTCTCCAAGTGCTACTGCAAGCACACATGCTTCCAGGAACCAGTTGCGTTTAGCTCCAGCTTAAATCTCACTGCACACCCCACAACAGGGTTGTCTCACAGAAGGATGGGGAAGTTCTTCTGATTATGCAGGAAAAAGTTACCATTTTTTTCCATTTGCATATGTTACACTGATTTTTTTTTTTTCCCGAGAACTTAATCTTCTATATTAAATTAAGTAAAATAATCCTCTTGTCACTATAAAAATAATTACCATAGCTTTTTGAAAAGAACATAGGAAAGAAATTATTTTTTTTAACCCCCAAAACCCAGAGCTTTTCTTTCTCCAGCATTATTTTAATGAGCAAAACAGTTTTAGATTTAAAACTGCAATTAAGATGAGAACACAGAAATGACCAGCTTTATTTTTTGACCGTATCTGCTGTTGTTGATGCTGCTAATAGGTTCCACAGGCACTAGTACTAATTGGCCTAACACCAGATAAAACTAGATTTTCTTTTGGAAAGGAAAGGAAAGGAAAGGAAAGGAAAGGAAAGGAAAGGAAAGGAAAGGAAAGGAAAGGAAAGGAAAGGAAAGGAAAGGAAAGGAAAGGAAAGGAAAGGAAAGGATAAAGTGTCCTTGTTTTTCAAGCAGAAAAACTCCAGACAAGGAATCAACTCCTCCAGGTCTCATTTCAGTATTGAATGTTCTCTCCTAATTTCTATCATCAGTCCAAGCTCTGTCTCCTCCAGCCCACGCTGCCCTGCTGATGCACCAAGCACACAAATAGTCCCAGTGGGAGAAGCAGCAATGACCCTTAATCAGTAATATCCCTTTGCATCTCTTAGAAGTAGCACTATTTTTAGTAGTTTTCCTTGTACGAATTACTTATATTCCTGTGCTCTTTGGCACAGATCCATTAACCAAATGTACTTTCATGTCAAATGTATGACCATTACAAACTACAAACAGAACTAACATGACAAGGTTATTGATTGCTAAAACACACGGGACCAGGGTTTTAATCCCTGCTGGATGAAACTCTCTACTCCCTTTGCTTAGGCATTTTCTGCATTGGGACCATAAGCCCTTAACGGAGCTTCCCAGTGCAACCCCACAAGGGAACAGATAAAGCTGAAATAACTGTGACTGGTACCAGGGCGCTTGTCCTGGCTATAGACATGGCTACCCCTCAGATTAGCTAAGTCCTGAGTATTTGCGTAAATAAGGACA
>NW_010321248.1:40587-47547 GCF_000700745.2 Antrostomus carolinensis
TTGGGAGAAACCTCTGAAGGGCATCTAGTCCAACCCCCCTGCTCAAGCAGGGACTCCTAGAATCATGAACCAGGATCTTGTCCAGACGATTTTTGAGTATCTCCAGGGAGGGAGATTCCCCAACCTCTCTGGGCAACCTGTCCCAGTGCTCAGTCACCCTCACAGAAAAGTTCTTCCTTATGTTCAGGTGGAACTTCCTATGCTGCAATTTATGCCCGTTGCCTCTCATCCTATTGCTGGGTGCCAATGAGAAGAGTCTGGCCTCGTCCTCTAGACATTCTCCCTTTAGATATTTATAAACATTAATCAGATCCCCTCTGAGTCATCTTTTCTCCAGGCTGAACAGGCCTGGCTCCCTCAGCCTTTCCTCATATGAAAGATGCTCTAGTCCTTTAATCATCTTAGTCACCCTTCACTGGACAGGCTCCAGGAGTTCCATGTCCTTCCTGCACTGGGGAGCCCAGAACTGGACACAATGCTCCAGGTGGGGCCTCACCAGGGCTGAGGAGAGAGTAAGGATCACCTCTCTCAACCTGCTGGCAGCACTCTTCCTAATACAACCCAGGACACCGTTGGCCTTCATGCCCACAGGAGCACACTACTGGCTCACATTTAATTTGTTCTCCACCAGGACTGCCAGGTCTTTCTCCCCAGTGCTGCTTTCCAGGAGGTCAGCCCCCAACCTGTACTGGTGCATGGGCTTATTCCTTCCATATGCAGGACCCTTGTTGAACCTCATGAGGTTCTTTTCTGCCCATCTCTCCAGCCTGTTGAGGTCCCTCTGAATGGCAGCACAGCCAACTGGTGTATCCGACACTCCTCCCAGTTTCGTATCATCAGCAAATTTGCTGAGGAGGCACTCTGTTCCTTCATCTAAGTCATTGATGAATAGGTTGAACAACACTGGACCCTGGCTGACACCACTGGATACAGGCCTCCAACTTGATCCACAGCACCAATGACAACCCTCTGAGCTCTGCCATTTTCTCCTATAAACACTCTCGCTTTCCATTGTTAAACTACAAGGATTTCATTGCACTGTTACTAATTTCACAACAGGCCTAAAAAATGTCCTAACTGAGATCAGTTCGTTTTGATTACACAGTCCTTGCCGCATTGCCTTGTAAAATGGCTGAAGTGAACAGATTTGAACGATGACTCAACACGTGCGTCGCTTCCCAGTGTCAGGATGTCTTGGTCTATTCCCCAGCCATGGCTAATGATGTCTCCAACGTTGTCAGCGCAGCTCTGGGATTTGTTTGTTTGCTTGTTTGTTTCTAGCAGCAGCTTCAGCGAGAGACGAGAGCGTGAAGCATTGCACAGCTGATGTAAAGAGAGCAAGAGTCTCTTGTAATTCCTTGTAGCTCTTTCAAGTACGTCTATTTGTTTGACACTGATGCTGTTGTATATTTTAACCAAACACACATGAACAAAGAACCCAGTCCTGAAGCCTTTGCTTATTCAGTGTCTGAGAAAGGGCTTCCTTATAGATATTTAAACTGTTAATCTAAATTTGAATTTTGGATCTATAATCAATGAGTGTAGCTCCCTACCAGAGCCTGATGCCTGATTTAGAGGAGAAAGTTTAATGATCATGTTGATGTCCGCTGGTAGAAGCTCTCCTGAGATATTTTCACATCGAGGAGAGAATGCCAGCTTTGTACTCCAATTACTTTAAAGATATTTAAGCCTCGTCCTGCAGGTTTATTAAAGTGAAGGATGAGTGACAATATTCACATTGCTTTTGTGCAGAAGTCTCTAAATGAAGAAGCAAATTTCCCTGCTTTTCTTGCCATCATCTAGCATCTCTCATGATTTTCTGTCTGTGTGGTATCACTAATTTACTGATCTGACACGCTTTTATATCATTCCAATCCATCACAAGCTCTAAAGATTATGCTTGTGTGCATCCTTTATTTTTTAACTAGATGTACACAAATAAATACTGACTTCAGATCTAATACCTCATTTACACAGATGCAAATGGATTATTATGCCTTTAATTTGCAAGCATGGTTAGTGTAATTAAAGGCATTTGTGCTTTTTAGCCACACAATTGCATATGGCTTTTAAAAAGAATGATCTTCCTGAAGGATTTTTCCCCACTAATGAACATAGTGATTGAACATCAGGTACAGAGCCACTCTGCAGGCAAGAGTGTAATATTCCTGTAAAATGAGGTATCTCATATGGGTTGGTAGTTGCGTGGTCTGAATACAGCCCTGTTACCAAACAGACCTGATTTTGCTGACCATTCTGACACACAGTCATTTCTTTTGGGTGATGGAGGGGAATGTACTGGAGAACAAATACGTAACAGTCCATAAATATAACATTCCCCATTTAAGTAATCTTTCCAAAAAGTAAAACTTTCCTAAAAATGCTTTCATATAATCTATTCCACTTCTTGTGCTAAAGCAGAAACAGTTGAAAAATTTTCAATAATTTTGTGTAAAATATTCCTGAGCTAGTCATTTGTATGCTGGATTTCCACTTGATGCAATATGAAACCATGAAGATACCTTATCATCTTCTGAAAGCTGACATTATAAGGTACTACTGCAAATATTGCAGAGCTTTGCATAGCAAAGAACATTCAGCCAAGTAGCTTGTGAGCCTTCTGTGTTTTTAAACACAGATACCTTTGCTGCTTCAGTACTATTAGAAGCTTGGGGAAATAAGCATCTAGAAATGATATAAATATTATGCACTAAGTGTCATAGAGGAAAAAAAAATCCCAAATTTAAAGGAAAGGAAGGGAAAGGAAAGAAGAAAAAAAAAAGAGAAAAAGCAATCTAGCTGGGGAAGCCTCAGTGCCTCAGTTCTTGCATATTGTCATTTTTAGCACCGTCAGTGTCTCCTTTAATGAAGGGTTGAGTGAACAGGGAGAAAAATGTCTCCACTTTGGAGAGATTACAGGCTAATCAGACCTACCAAGTGTATTCTCCCTCAATACAGGAGAGCAGCTGCACAGTGTGACGGCAAAGGTGATGTCGCCGGCACATCAGTGGCTTGGAGCTGGGGCTGCCGCTGTGGCTGTCCCACCCCACACGAGCTGCTCCTGAGCAGGACATCCCACTGCACCACAGCCCCTTCTCCAACGGAGCAGCTCGGCTGCACGGGGCGCGCTGGGGTCCCACTGCCAGGGGCAGTGCGCACGTGTCAGATGCCAGCCCAGCTACTAGAAAACGTGAAGCATCAGGGGATGCCTGGTCCCCAGTGCAGCAGGCTGGGCAGTGCTCATCCACTGGCCCGTGTGACCTCCTGTCACGGGGAACAGCTTGTCACTGGCTACCATGCTCACAAATGCATTTCTAACACCACTAAATACCAGAAGTGCAGCCTGGCAGGGTCTTGGTAGAGGACTAACTTCTGCCCATATTCACTGCTGGCAAAAGATCTGTCAAAACACACAGTAATGAAAAATGAGGGATAATCTTTCAAAACAGCTGGGTTTGATACAAGATAAGGATTGGAGTTTTTATCTTTCTGCTTTGTGTAAAACTTGATATTTAAATTGTGGCTTTTAGGGAAATCATTAGGGAAGGCTGCACTTTCAGATAGCTCTTGTTTTCAAACAAGATATCAAGCTTTCCTGCCTGATTTTCCTGAAGCCTTTAGAATTGGATCTGAATTTCACATGGAATCAGAAATAGTGTTTATGTAAATTTAAAAAAAAAAAAAACATTTTAAAACATTTCCCAGTGGCTAAATCCTTTGCTTGCTGATGATAAGGAAACACTTTTTTTGCTAGTGGTTTACTGTTGTTTTCATGGCTTTAAATCTAAGCTTTCATTTTTCTTCCCATTTGTGCTTATGTCCAAAGGTGTTAAAGTTGAACTATTGTAAAATTAATTGCTTCAGGAAACACAGCATTATTTTTCTCCCATCTCTGATGTTCATATTGCCACTGAGGGAGGGAGAGAGATGGAAGGGGAGGTTTCAGAATGTTGTAGTAGACAAGCTGCTTGTTTTCTTCACTGATAAATAGAGTGATTCCTTCAAAGTGGAGTAGAAGGATGGCTTGGGACTTTGGCTGTGAATAACATCACACACGGCTGCACTAGCAGCAGTCGATACCATGCTTTGTGGGCCACCAAGCCTCTGGGAATTAACGCTTTGTGATCACGTTTAGAGGAGGCTGAACCAAATCTAAACAAGCAAGAGTTTTATATTCTGAAAACTCAAACCTTTGGAGAATGTCTTATATATTCTGTGCTAATCAGTGTAGTAAAAAATTACTCTGAAGATTTACACAGACACATAAACACGTATAGATGCAAATTTGTATAAAACACAATGAAAGAGGGAAGGTAGAGTTAGATGTGAATGCAAGAAGGAAAAACTAAACACAGTTGGACTGTTATAGCCAGAAAATGAATTAGTACTGCATTTTCCTGCCAAACACAGAACATGCATCTCATTTTTAATTGTCTCCTGAGCCATGGATATACAGCTAAATAGATGTGATAAAAGGTCAGGGGTTTTAAGCTCCACACTGAAACAATAAAAAAGACAGAATTAATTGTCCTGAGACCTTTTGCATCTCATAAGAAGGACAAATAAGGCAACTTCACTGTGGTAATTTAGACTTGATCCTGTCTCATGGAGTTCAGGGACATATTGCCCTTTCCTTGTCCCGCAGAGGACCAGATTTCTTCCTCACCTAAACACTTACGAATTCTTTGCTCAAACACTTCCTAGACAGGGCAGGAGGTTAGAGCACATCAGAGCTGACAACGATGCTGGTGATTTTACAAATCTATTCATCTTAATTATCAGAGTCTCCAAACTTTTATTTCTTTCTGGAGGTCTGCTGTTTTATCAAAATCTCAATCTAATCAATCCCATTCCTCTGCCAGTAATGACAAAACAACAGGAAAAAAAAAAAAAAAAAAGTAGTGCTGTGAAAAAAGTGAAGGAGCAAAGTCCACATAAGCATCTGAGACTATAAAAATTTGCCCTCTCTGCAGACAGATTTACCCCCATCTGCAGCGGCTCCAGAGGTGATCTGAGAAAACTATCATCTGATTCTTACAATTCCTTGTTGAGGGCTGCAACTCCCCTTTCCCTGATGACCATCTCAGAGGGCAAGTCTCACGGCTGGCTGCCTGGTGCCAGTCCGTGCAGCAGCCTTCTCACTTCTCCACGACCTTCCTCCTTGACCTTAAGCTTTCCCCTTGCTATTGCCTCCCCAAGAGGGCATTCTACCCTCCACCCCCCTTTTCTCCTCCAACTTGTGCCCATCCTTCCCTAGCCACAAGTGACTAGAGTTTTCATCTTTGGCAGTAGCAGCGGTGGCAAATACCTTTCTCTGTTTCACCTTCCTGGCACGGGAGGTAGCTTGCTGCTGTCCTGCTGGGCTGTAACTCATCCTGGTGTGCTGCCAAGGAAGAGTAAGTTTTGGTAGACTCTGTGTCAGCTACATGGCAGCACTCGGGGCTTGTTCTGCTCCAAACTACTCCCAATAAAAATGATTTATGAGGGGCATGTTTTCCCAAGATGGTTTTGAAGAAGAGATCCTGATATCTATATCTATGTGTTCATGGACACACACACATAGAAAAAGCAGTGCTGAGATATTATTATTTTTTTAATATTAGACATCTCTGTGCAATGAATACCCAATTTTTATTTTCTTTTTCTTTTTAAGTATGATCATATTCCCTGGATTAAATTTCAACATTACCATACAGCATTTCACTGATCCTGTTCAGTGTTGGAGTGGTGTAATACTGAGATAAAGTTACAGAAATCTGAAATAAAAAGACACTTTTTATCCATTGTAAGAGCTGCTCAGACATCCTAAAGTTAGGAATCATGCAGAAGGCATATTCTCTGGAAAAGGAGCAGATATTTCACTGCAGTCTGTTTATTCCTCTTTGTTTGCAAAATAGTCCTCCTTTCACCTTAATAAATAGAAGAATTAATGAAAGCTTTCTTTGGCACCCTGGCTATTACTTTTACATAGCCATCAAAAGGAAGTGTGAACAGGATTGACAATTTCTTTTATCTTTGTGATAGAAATGCAAAGTAAAGAATTTGTAGCAAGTTGTGTGCACATCACAATAAAAGGGCAGCAAGAAGCCCTTTTCCAGCCAGTGCAATTTATTTACCTCTTTTCAAAATCAACTTCTCATTGTGTGCTGACAAATCTGCCTGCTCTGAATATGCATTCAAAGAGAAAGAAAACAGGACAACTTTGAAAGGATATTTCATAGGAAATTGCAAAAAGCACTTTATAATTACTTGGAAGTTTTGTCAAATTGAACAGTGTATTTTTATGCATTTTAATAGGGTATAAAAATGCACTCAGCTGATGACCATGGAAAAGGGAAGCCAGCTTGAGACTAGTGTGGTACGTAGGTCCACGCTTGCTTGAAGCAGTATCAGTGAGTGTGTGTCTGACCCCACTGAAGATGTGACTGCTTGCCAAGTCTCTCATCGGGGTCAAAGAACAGAGAAAATGATGACTTTGAGGTAGAAGTGATTCACATATGCTGCAATTAGATACTGTTCCATGGAAAGGACCATAAGATGAAGGGGCTGAAATTAAGACTTGGAAGAGCTAGTTCTCCTCCATCACAGCGGCTTCTCCATTGTGCCCGTAGGATGGAGATTATTAGCTCTCTAACGTGGGTGATTCTAAACCACTGTTTAAAAATAGATTCCAAACCACTGGTTTAAAATATCCAATTTTTGTATATCAGTTTGGAAGAAATGACCCAAATCTATCTCCCCCAACCTGCTCTGCCCACCCACCCAGATACGCTGGGTATATTGGCCCTCATTGATGCAGCCAGGGGCTACAGCTTCACACATGCATCTATGTGACACTCCTGGCTCATCCCAAGTTGGAAGAAGGCCCCAGTGGAGTTAGCCAATATCAAGTGCCCTGAAAGCCTTTTCCTGCTAAGATGGTTGGGTAAAGGAGTGTGAGGAACTGCACTATGGACTTGT
>NW_010321249.1:0-272 GCF_000700745.2 Antrostomus carolinensis
AATAATAATAATAATAAATAAATAAATAATAATAACAACAGTAACTATCTTTATGGACTAAGTTTTCTGCAGGCAGTAAGCAAATATTATTCAGCATTAACAGGCAATATTTTCTTCATTGCAAAACTAGGAATGCTAAACCACATAGCAGCAGAGCTGAGCTTTCCAGGGAAGGGCTCTGACTTTGCTCTTCATATTCTCCAGGCAGAGAAGCCCTTGAGTGAGCTTGAGTCCCAGTTTTGGAAGCAATGAAAATGTAGCCTGAGGTTTTC
>NW_010321249.1:316-3293 GCF_000700745.2 Antrostomus carolinensis
CGCTCTTCAAATGTAGGCTTGGGGAATTCCTCTTAGACAGAGCAAAGAGAAACTTGGTGAAAGATTTTCTTTCTAGAACCAGGTTGACACTACAAGTGTATGGAAGGGTGAACTGTGCAATCCAGAGTACAGAAATCTCTGATTTATTGAAGGTCTCCAAGGCCTACAATCCTTAATAAAAAGGGGACTCAGTCAGGGCTGCACTTTCTGCAGCTAAAAATCAGGGAATTTGTATGTTGATTGCTACCCAGGGTCTACGGATGGTTGTTTCTTGTTGTGCAGAGACAAATGCAGCAGGAAATTTAAAGTGGTCCCCTGAAATAAAAGGGTAACCCCAAATTACCCCCAGTGCAGAGGAAAGCTGGACTTGGTTTGTTCTTTCTGCTTTCACTTTGCATGATAGATAGGTGCAAGTGTGACCGGCACACGGTTGCAATAAGACATTAAGCATCCTTTACAAAAATGGCTTTCTTATTACTTGGATAACTAATAAGAAATTATGATTCAAACATTATTTTCTTCCTCTCGTTCTCATCCTTGGCTGCTTTTTTGGGCTCAGTTATGGAAGTTTCTCTACTAGGGGTATGAAAACCCACAGAAAACCAGGAGATGTGTAAGAAAGGACTTGTAACTGAAACTGCTCCCTCTCTTAGAGTACACATAATCAGAGAAGGTTGGTATTAACTTTATGGTTAGATGAAAAAAAAAGGCCTTTGAAGGAGTTGAATGGAGCTGTTTGTTTTCCCTTTTTGGAGCCCTGTTCCTCTAAGGCATGCTGTCATGCTCACCGGACCTGAGTTTTATAGGTTGGACTGGAGCCTTTGACAAAACTGAATTTGCTTTAAATGACTGAAATTAGATACTTATAATCCAAAGTAACAGCCTAGGGGCTCTCTTGTGTATTATCCTTCACTCTCAGGCCTTTGCTTTGTAGTGTCAATGGAATAATTTGTTAAGAAAGTAGGAATATAAAGCAATAATTCTGAAACTGAGAAGGAGCGTGGACTAACCCTGTATTTTGCCGATAGTTGTTATCTTCTTACCTAATATGACAGTGCCTCTCCCGGAGAATGGCACCTCAGAGCATGGTTTTCTCAAATTTCTGCTTTTGAAATTATGATTCAAACATTATTTTCTTCCTTGAGGTATTTAAGTGACACCATCACTTTCCTTCTCTCCCAGTGAGGTGAAGTATCCACGGCATGGATGGGCACTCAGGTTGGAGAGCAGGAAAGAGATTTCTTCCTCCTCATGGAAAGTGCTTGGACCCTCACTGTCCAACCAACTTTTCAATGGAATTGAGGTACCTACATCTCCCACCAGTGCCTGACAATCTTTCCCAGGGATTTCATCACACGTCACACTCTTCCAAATCTCTGGGTCAGATATTTCAACTGGTCTAAATGGAGGCAATTTTATTGGCTTCAAATATTGACTGAGGATACAACCCTTTGTATTTTGAGCTTGGCAAGGCAAATATCCTCTGAATCTTCCAACTTTTCCCCCTCTTGCTTGTAGCGTTAGTTTGTGCACATGCATGTCTATAGATGAGGGAGAGTTCATAGTTTTTTCCCTATATACCTGCACACACCCCCCCACAGACTAAACCAACATGAAATGTGTTGGGTTGAATGGATGCTGTAAAAAAGGCAAGAAAAATCTTTAAACATATGGAAAATATTGGAACTGGCTTTCCAACTGAGCTGTTCTCCTACTATTAACAGGGCATTTACTTGGGCAACAGCGTATACGCCTCTTTCCCATCGATGGAAAGTAGAATGTCTCACTAAGGTGCTCACTAAAACCACCCATGTTGTTCACAGAGTTCAACAGAAACCCATGAAATTTATACCATGATTGGATTTTAATGGATTTAGTCTACTTAACAGGAATTCTTCATCATTCTGCACTTGAGCAAACCAGTCCTATTTCTCACGTTTCCTGATGTGCTGCGTCAGAAAGCCCTACCTGCATTTCTCTTTATATCTCCACACAAGCATTTAAGGAATTTCACGAGGATTATTATTAACAGAGTGACTTTCACATGAGGGCAAAGAAATACCCTTGTGTTGGTTTACACACGGGCTGCGCTCCAGCCTGTAATCCAGGTTACGTACTTCCTGCTGTGAAGTGAAAGGGTTTGCTGCAGAATGCAGAATCACGGAGCTGCACGGTTTGAAAGGGAAGTGTTGCCTTGGAACCTGTTCTTTAGGGTGGTGTTTGGGGCTGCTGGTGGGATGGGGTTGCTGCTTTACTATCAGTTTTATAAAAAGTATTTAGCTTCAGCTGATGAAACTGTGCTGTAGGCATGTCAAGAAATTGGAAATGTTTTTTGAAGTGATAGAGCTGAGAAGATCAGAAGTCGTCTTAGTACCTACACCCTCTGCAGTAGGACTTGTAACTGACTTTTACGAAGGGAAACACTAATTTAAGTACTAAGTATTAGTTTACTGCCATAGCTGCATAGTGGGATTTGCACATGCCTTACTGTTAATTGGAGATTATCACATCGGGGCTGTCCTGTCACTAATAGGACAAACTCCTAAATCATCAAACATTTAACTGTTGCCAATTGAAAGGCCTCCTCCTCTTCCTGCTTCCATTGTGGAGCTCTGTAAAATATAAAAACCTGGGGCTGTCCCTGAGAACAAGCTCAGGCACTGGCACTGAGGTAGGATCCGGGATGTGGATGAGAAGCTCAACATGAGGCGGCAACGTGCGCTGGCAGCACAGAGGCCAATAACCGTGTCCTGGGCTGCACCCAGAGCAGCGTGGGCAGCAGGTGGAGGGAGGGGATTCTGCCCCACTCTCCTGAGACCCCACCTGCAGTGCAGCCTCCAGTTCTGGGGCCACCAACATCACAAGGACATGGACCTACTGGAACAAGTCCAAAGGAGGCCACAAAAATGGTCAGAGGGCCATGAGGACAGGCTGATATTTGGGGCTGTTCAGCCTGGAGAAGAGAAGGCTCTGGGGA
>NW_010321249.1:3493-6533 GCF_000700745.2 Antrostomus carolinensis
TGGAAGTGTTGAAGGCCAGGTTGGATGAGGCTTTGAGCAACCTGGTCTAGTGGAAGGTGTCCCTGCTGCTGGCAGGGGGGTTGGAACTGCATGGCCTTTAAGGTCCCTTCCAACCCAAACCCGTCTGGGATTCTATGATTCTATGTGGCTCGAACTGAGCATTATCAGCCCGTTGGAAAGAGGAAGGTGGAAGAGAGTAAGTCCTGGTGGGATCCATCCTTTATCATTTTCACTTGATGGCCCTGGTGAGGAAGCATGTGCTGGCTCTGCATTCCCCCAGCGCTGGGCCAGTGGCTGCCTTTCCTCCGGAGCAGCGGCTCGGTGCTTTCCACCTCCAAGGGAGCAAAGGGAGGTCTTGCACATGGCTCTGCTCTCCTCCCCTTCATCCCATGCCTTCCTGCACGGCAGGTTGCAGCCCTGTTTGCAGTCTCCCCGAAGATGAGGAGGTACAGGTGCTCCCCAGCCCCAGCTGCTGACATGGAGGGGACAGATGTTCTTGCTCATGCCAGCGTGTAGCTGGGTTTCACCATGGTGCCTGGACATCAAGGGGCTACGCTCTTTTACTCTTCTTTTACCCCAAAAAGGGACTCTGTAGGCTGCTACCAGAATGCAAGTTTATTTACCTGCTCTTCCTGAGCTAGCTCAAATATTTAACAACTAAGAAACTTCCTCCAAGTCCACCTTTAAAACTTATCTTCTTGTTAAAACACAGCTCCGTTGGCCAAATTTAGCACTGAAGAGGCATCATATGGATCATATGGAAGGCTAGGAATAAAATTAATTAATGCATGGATTACAATGACCTATAAAAGTCATTGTTTCATCTCAAAGATATATTGGTACTGTAATTTTTACTTAACTCTTTCAAAGGACCACATGTGAGCACCACCGAATGGATACGGAAATTATTTATACAGCATGTTAAGGGGACATTAAAGAGTTTCATAGCATGTGGTAGGCCTCTCAGCGAGGCGAAAGACACAGATCAGCTATCCAGCTGTGGTGTGCTGCTCTGGCTGTGCCAAAGCCACCAGATGATGCAGCTTTCCTGCCTGCCTGCTTTCCTCTAAAATAAATGTGAGCTGCATTCCCCAGGGAGGGGCCGGAGGCAGGAGGAGCCTCATCTTGAAACCCACAGAGGGGACAAGGGCCAGAAGTTTCATTTTTTCAGCTTTTTTACCACCTTTTTTTGTACCCTGGTTGTGTTTTCTACCCCAGGGTTGTTTGCCCCACCTCAGGTACGCACCAGCCTTTGCACGGTCGCTTTGTACAAGAAATCCAGCATCCCCTAGAGATCAATGAGTTGTGGCTGCTGCCAGCTTCAGTGATTGTAGTGGTTAGGAAACCCTTTGTAGCTGTGGCTCCTCTGCAAAATAATAATCATAATTACAAAAAAAAAAAGAAAGAAAAAAAAAAGAAAAGAGCAAGCATCCATCCTGTATGGGCTCCAGCTCCCCAGGGAGGTGGCCAGATCCCTTGTCTTCCCTCTGCGCTTCTTCCAGCCTGGGCTACCAGCTCCAATTCCCTGGCTTGTGCCTCAGCCGTGAGCACTGGTGGTGAATAGGTTATATATTCTAGGAGATAACCTAGAATAGGATATAACCTATGTAGGGTTGGTGGCTCAGAAGAGGTGAGGAGTGTTTGTCCACATCCACTTTGTGTGCTTCTCCATGGCTTCTGGATGCTTTAGGAGAAATTTCTTCACCAAAAGCATTGTCAACAGGGAACAGGCTGCCCAGGGACGTGTTTGAGTCCCCATCCCTGGAAATATTTAAAAGATATGGAGATGTGGTGCTGAGGGACATGGTTTAGAGGTAGAGTTGGCAGTGTTGGGTTGATGGTTGGACTTGATGATCTTTTCCAACCAAAACCATTCTATGATTCTATGATTCTATAATATATATATTCTAGGATATATTCTAGGATATATTCTAGGATATATATATACTATATATATGTCTACACACACAAATTACATGAAATATAGGTGAAGTACATGAAATATCGATGCAAATTTTATTTATATATATATATATATATGCAAAATATGGGCCCTGCATATATGCAATATATATATACATATATGCAAAAAAAATATTAATCTACATGCACACAAAAAGAAGGTTAATGTGGATCAGAGCCTTGCCAGGCCATCAGTGTGTATGCACATCCTGTTAGAAAAATAATGACCATGAACTATAGCAGCAACCCAGAGAAGCCTTCTGGTGACATCATAAACTAGTTGAGCTTTGCCCTCTGGGTTTATGATGATGTCATCAGAAGGCCTTGATAGAGAGTATCTTTAACCTCTAGCAATTCACACTTGGCCATCATTTATTTGATAATCTATATGTTGGGTGACACTGCTAACCATGAGGTCCAACACCCGCCTTCCCCTCCCTGAAGCCTCAGCAGGGGCTGGGGGAAGAGCCAGTGTTTTCAGTACAAACCTGCACATGAGTTTGATAAATGATTTGAGCTGACACATAAGTTCACATGTGCCTAAATGGCTCTGGAGATGTTTTTTGGAGGGAAAGTAGAGTGATTTTTGATGACATTGATGCCCTGAGTGGTCCACGCAGGATGGACAGAGGTCTTTACCTTTGATCTTGGCTCTAAAACCCAACGAGGTCTTCAAACCTAAGTGTAATTTCAGGCACTTAAAAAAAAATACCCCTAAAAACACAGCAGTAAGGCTACAGAGCCCAGAGTGGCTTTTGAAGACTTGGCTGTGGCTGTGTCAGACCCTGGGACCCCAATCACATCAGCTTTTTTTTTTTGGAAAATCATATGTGATGTATATTCCAGCCATCCTGTGCCAACATTCAGCTGCGTGCTCAGCGTGTAGATGGTCACGACCACGGTTAGAGGAAAAAAACCCAACTTGCATAATATTTATCAGAATGGCTGCAAAGTGAGGTTGGGTAACGTGTTCAGTGGAATTAAAAAAAATTAAAAAAACGAGAGACAGCAGGACAGTTTATATTCAATTTTAACTGTATTTGACATTGTGATTTTCTTCATTCGGATTTACACGCTC
>NW_010321249.1:6578-43539 GCF_000700745.2 Antrostomus carolinensis
TGCAAAACCAACAACATTGCTGCCGTAAGAAGCCTTTGGCTGGCACTTTTGCTTTTAAAACAATGCGGTCAGATTGATTTTTGTTGAAGATTGCAAAATTTATAAACAAGGCAGGGACATGTGCAGAGGGATCTGACTCTTCTGATGGCAGCAGTAAACCAAAACTTGGAGTAAGCACAAGGATTTCAAAACAAAGCAAGTTTGGGGTCATCTAGATAGTTACATAGCAAAGAAAAATACATATATATATTTTAAAATTAAAATAATAATAAAAAATAAAATACTGTATATGTACCTGGAAAATATAGGTTCCTCTCTCAAACTCCTATATACTAGTGGGGTATAAAAAGGTATCAGTTTCCAAAGTAACCATAACAACACGTTTTCACGAGTTCCTGTCGAGAAGCCAAAACCCTTTGTGAGCAATAAATCAACCAGTTTATATCTCTGAACTTAAATCTTTTATTGGTTACTGATTAACTTAACTGTGCTGCCTAACAAATCTTCATAATAAATAAAGTAACCAGCAAGCCCTTAAAAAAAAAAAAAACAAACCCAAAAAACCCCAGCTAACTTTGTTTAAAGGACTGTCGCTGGAACGTGCTCACCATGACGATGAATTTGGCCATCAGCGTGTGGCTGCGTGCACGTTTCATCACGGATCTAAACCCCAGAAATCACAAGATGTGGAGCTATTAAAGAAAAAAAAAAATCCCTCTGCACCTACTTTAAGTAAATCTACGTGTTGATATTTATCAGCGGCGTTGCTACAGGCAAAATAATTAGTCACTACTAATTAGCGTAGTCCTTTTGAAAGAATATAGTGGGAAAATGTCCGTTGGCTGTCGGCGCCGGGGTTGCCTGTGCTAACGATGATGGGATAACAGCAGAAAGTTACACAGGTAAATTGTGGGATTTTAGCTATTTGCTCCGTGAGCATCCCAAAAAATCATCACCTTCCCGAGGTCACGATGTTGCTGGTTACGTTTTTGGGAGGCTTTTCTTTTTTTTTCCTGTTTTTTTGTGGAAGGCTTATGATGTGAGTTGTTGGCTTCCACAGTAAGTCTACATTTAAATTAATTAAACTGTTGACAGTTAAATTGTACTAAGTAGCTTCGATATAAAAGATGATTCCCAGATTTTTTTCCATGCAACTTAAAAAAAAAAAAAAGAAAAAAAAAAGAAAAAAAAAAAAGAAGAAAGAGTCTGAGGAACTTCGTTCTAAACATCTGTCTGGGCAGATGTCAAAATGCAGAGTGTTATTGCATTATACTGTGTGAGTATATGACACCATGTTATTACTCTTGGCTTAAATATTCACAATGGATTTTATGATCTCTTTAAAAGAAACCTTTGATGAGAGTGTAAACTCATCTTTTTTTCATACGATAAGCACCTTTGTGGAACTAATTCTAGAGTAAATATTGAAAAATAACCCAATGTTTTCTACATCTTAGTCACAGCGCATGAATATTTATGCAGAGGGAATTAGGATACGGGCCGGTGGAAAAGATTGGGCAGATTTTCTTTGAAAATGAATTTTGGTGAATAAACTCCTTTTGAAGTAAGATCATATTGTTCCGAATTGCTCTGGATAAAATCATAAGTGTCGAGCTGTACGCTAGCCAGCTGATTATAATCTAGTATAATAATCTGTGTTTCTTCAAGAAATGAGAGAGAGACAGTGTCAAGGACATTACAAATCCAATAGTAATTTAGGGAATTGAGCTAGAACGAGGCAATGCTTATAACGTTAATATTCCAGAAACATGTTGTTTAATTTTTGTTTCCAGATTGCATATATTAACCCATTTTATTAACCTGTCTATAGCCTTGATTCAATAAACCATTCCTATTCAGCAGAGCTCTAAAGCATATGTTTGCCTTTAAACACATGCTTAAATCCCATTGACTTTTTAATGCTTAAAGTTAAGCATGTGCTTAGATGTTTTTGCTTGGCTCTGCAAAATAAATTTTTTTTAAAAAAAGTATCCTGGGGAAAAAAAAAAAAAGCAACAAAGGATGAAATTTTTAAAAGCTTAAAATAAGAAAAGCAACCCCTAAGGGTTTATTTTCCCCCTGTACTCTCAAGAACTCACAATCTATTTTTAACTAAATACCTGAAACAAACAGAAATTATTTTCATGCCTGATTTTGGAGCGTACTTGGACCTGAAATTGCAGAGACTCTCTGCCAAAGAGATGAACAATAGTGGGAATATCTCGCTGTTTGCTTAATGAGCAATGAATGGAAGTGTGAAGGTGAAAAGACAGATTCTGGGTTCGGGAGTGACAAGGTGAGACTGCTTCTTTATCACACCTTTTTTTTTTTTACACCCAGGCATAATTTTCAAAGCAGTAAAAAAATAATAATAATAATAATAAAAAAAACAATCTGTGGCTGGGAATTGCTCCGTAGCTCGCAGCCAACTGATTTGCGCTTACTCCCATTGCTTGCTTCATGGGAAATGTCTACTTGCTACAGAAAGTTTTAATTGGTTTATGAGTGATATATTCAAGCTGCTTATTTCCTAAAACATCTGTTTTTGTTTTAGTTCCCCAATGTCACATGGTTGGTGATATCCCAAGGTAGCACGCTGTTTCCAAGTCATATTTCCTGGGGTATCTATCAATAAGAAACCCCTTAAATTGAGCCTAATGAAATTAGTACAAGGTAGTCAAGAAGCCTCCAGAATCAAGATATCACAACATCCTTATTCCCATTATTTTTTTCCATATTGCTTGTGATTGACTGCTTTTGGGGCTTGGAGGAAGAAAGCCACGAGAGTTATGGCTTATTTCATCTTTCCCCCCCCCCGCCCCACGATGGCCTTGAGCAAGTCTAATTTGTATTGTTATGGAAATTGGAATTAAGCCAGGGGAAGCACAAGCCTCAATGGCAAAATCTAGTCATTTTTCTACTCGATGGATAGGGAGACTACAATTTGTCTGAAGATCTGTCCTCTCCATGTGACAACAGGAGTACTAACGTAAACAGGCAATTGTGAGAGCTAAAAATGAGCAAAACATTCATAAGAGGTTTTAATCTGTGTGCATCTATACACAAAAAATCCTGTTTCCCAGCATCCCGTGGCTTGGGCTGGAAAAGAAAAAAAGATTTTTTTTTTAAGTAGTTATCACTCCCAATACCTGAATATATGCAGGAGTCTTCTATTCACATCACAAACCAGAGTAGATTTGCAATATTTATCTACTAGGTGGCCCAAAACCCAATTGGCTCTATTTTCATCCATCATTTATTGTGAATTTTGTTTTTAAGCTTTTGGGAAAAGGAACATTTGAGAAGTTTTTTTTCCTGAAAGCCAATTTGAGGCAGAAGCAGTTCAAGTGAAATCAGTCAAAACAAAGCTCACCTCAAGAGTAAATCAAGGAAGTGTTCTTATCAAAAGAAGCCTAAAAGCAGAAGACAGGGAGGGGGAGAAAAAAAAATAAAAGATAAAAAGTTTGCAGATTAACTTTCTTACCAAACTCATTTACACCCGAACGAAATGGAGTTATAAGGATAAAATTCTCAGCAGATTTGCACAGCACAGTAATAGCCTTTATGCTTGGAAATTTATGGGCCATGGACAGTTTATAAGAAACGATGTAGTTCATCAGAGAAGCAGACTGATGGAGCACATGGGAGCATTCTGCTCAGGAAGTTGGGTTTTGGAATAATACTTACTTTGATAGAGTTGTTTTGTTAGCTAAGTAAAACAGTAGGGAAGCCAATGGCCACTTAGGCTTCAAACATAAATATATATTTATAAGTCACCCAGCTGCTTAATTGAGATCTCTAGTGTTTTCCCTAAGTATATCTTCTCCAAAAAAACAGTAACGCGGAAAATAACAACAGCGGCAAAGACCTGCTGTACGCTGAGGTTCACTTCATCAGTCAGTAGTAGTTAGAGGGAAAATGGAGCATTATTTTAGGGGCAGATTCACTGAGGTTCCTGGAGGCTCTTTCAGCCCCAGCAGCAGCTCAGGTTGGGCTCACGTTGCTCTCTAGCAATTTTCTCCCCAAGAAGCAGCAGGATCGATGCCCTTGCTGTGCTTCTGACTGCTCTTGGTGGCTTTTCCTCTACAAGAGGAATCCAGCGTAACTCGTGTCTGGGTAGCTTTACCAAATACTTGCAACCCAGGTCAGAAAGATAAGCGCTGGGGTTCTTGCCAGATGCTGGCTGTGTTGGCCGTGGAGGGGGAGGGAAGTACATGGGGCTTCAAAAATGTTCTCCAAGGGAGGTTACACAGGGGATGGTTCATTAAATTTGAGCAAAGAACTGGAAAATAAGATTTCACACTCCTAGGCTTGAACAGCCTGAGTGAATTTGGGATCCCTGGAAAATTTTTAGGAAATTTGGCAAGTTCTGGGGAGCTTCAGGAGGGTTTTGCGAGGGTGTTTTATTTGTGGAACACACCTCCAAGGAGAGGTAGAGAGTAGGACCTCCCACTCTGAGCACCCTGTGGTGCTGGTCAGCTTTCAAAAACTGTGTCTGGCTTTACTTGTAGAGTCCAAGGCAGGTGGACATTGGGGTCTTGGGCTTCCTTCAGCAGTCCCACGGTCAGAGTTCTTCTCAGATCTCTGTTTGATTGAGAGCAAAGGTTTTAATCCATGTCTCCTACTTTCCAGGTGAATATCCTAACTTGGAGGCTGCTGAATATTTAGAGATGTGGTACTCAGTCCTTTCTGATTCAATTGTTTCTCCCTGTTTAATATCAGTTGCAACAGACACTTGAAACCAATTCTTTGACATCTCCTAGATTTGAGCTTGAGGCTTGAACTGAGCGAGACTTGAGGGTTGAGTTTTCTCTCCCCGCCCCATCATCAGGAGATAGGACTGAACTGGCTTTGGTGTGAATCCCAGTCCTTAAGCAGCTATCTCTTCCTCTGACAGGTGAATCCATAACCTCTGAAAACCTCTAATTTTAGGAAGACATCTCTGTTCAACCAGGGATTTAAGCACAGGCTAAGTTTTAAATATCTGGTACAATAATTTACTTAATTGGTACCCCAGAAGCTTTGGAGGCCCTCAGCAGTAAAAATGGACAGATTTGTGAAGAAACACAATGGCTGAGTACTGATAAGTACTTGCTAAGCACTGAAATATCACAGAAATGTCCAGCCTGGCCAGCCTCTAGGGGATTAGGTCCTGCTCCTGCAGCTGCTGGTCCTGGGACCATCCCGCACGTTCATCACAATGCCTGATGGCTGGAAAGATGCTCTCAGCCCAATATCTTTTATTTCCCCTTTCCCCCTCTCCAGCTCCCAAGTATATTTGTGTTCAAACCAGGGTTTGCTCCTTATCACGCTCGCAACCCATTTCCTCCTCCTGTTTTATAGGCAGTGAAGTCTAAATGGTAAATTAGTGACATCTTCATTATCATGGCAGTAGAGTGCAGCGCCATCCTAATGCTGTTCCCTGTAGGAGCGAGCAGAAGGAGAAGCTAGGATGGAAGCAATAATGATCGTATTCCAGTATAAATATCTGAAATGATAGCCAAAAACTGCTGTGCCGCTCTCTGGCTTTTCTTGTAGCTTTGTTTCCCCAGCTGAAAACATCTTGGAGAACATTCACTCACTTCAAAACTGTCCTTCTTTCTCAAGATGCAGCTGAGTTTAACCACAGCTATCGAGCCACGCGGCTGGAAATAGAAACTGGTATTTTGGAGAGTTGGGCTTGCTCAGGGGTTGGACTCACGGGGAGCAGCTCTCCAGATTTATAAAGAGCTCTTCCATCACTGTTCACACCTTCCTTAGGAGAAATGCTGTCAGTAAAACCACCCTGGAGTAGGAGCCAGATGCTGCAGTGATTTGCTGCTCTTCCTTTCTCGTGTGAAGCAGGGGAAACCTTTCAACGTTGGGTTGTTTATTTTGTTTGGTGGCACTTGCCCACAAAAGGAGGGAGGGGGAATCTTAAATAATATTGTGGTTCGGGCAGCTCAAAGGTGTTGAAGAGAGCTGCATGAAAGCAGTTTATAGCATTTTAAAATGTGGTTTTGGCAAAGCCAAATTGGCAGGTTCATTTCCCATCCCACAGAGGTTGCCTTTAAGCTCTGGGTTTGCCCGAAACCTGAACCTCTCCGTGGACATCAAACAAACCTTGTCATTTCTGGAGTGAAACTGGGGGACTTGACAGTTGTCCTCTTGCTTCACCCCCATTCCCAACTTGCACTGGAACACCAGTGTAGCTCCTGAAATGTGTGCTGAAGCCTGTCTCTGCAGTTGTCCTGGAAAGGGGAGTTCACACCACACTTAACCCTATTGGCAGCCTGGTCCTCCCAGTGAGGAACTGGGGTTTTAGCTCTGTTGCTTCTTGATGTGCCATCAGCTGCAAAAAAACCCCTCCAAAACAACAAAAAGCCCCCCCAAAAACTGGTGCCTGAATTCAGGGGAGTTTGCCCTTTGCCAAATTTGGGTCTCAGTTTGCTCTGGGACAGATGACACACATCCTATAAGCTGTTCATCTTGAGAGCAAATAAATGAAACCCCTCTGGTCCCAAATGGCTTGGAAAGTTGGAGGGGTATTGGCAGCTGGGAATAGGACAGCACTGCTGGAGCACGTCCCAGGGACCGGCACTGCTGTCTTCACACTCGTAGCACATACATCCATGAAGAGCTGACCCTTGGCTATGGTGTACACAGGCATTGTCCACACCTGTGTCCCTGTCCCTCGGCACCACGGCCCTGAGCAAAGCTGCTTCCTGCCTGATTTGAGAAATTTACCCTTTGACTTCTGGTTTGAAGTCCGTGGTTTACACTAGATGCAGGTTTACTTCTTTAACTTCAAGGATTGAAGAATTTGTTTTACTTGCTTTTTCCTCACTTAGAATTTTAATGAGTATTTTCCCCCCTTCCCCCCCCATTTTTTTTTTCCCCTTTGAATTAGAGGTCTTATTTTAATTAAGACTTCAATATTGTGCAACTTGAACAAAGCTTTAGTTTGCATCCAGAAGAACCACAGACCTATAAACCCGACAAATAGGGTAGAAAGAAAACAACTGGTTGTTTTTAAGGAGGGAGACCTTTGTGCCTAAAGGACATGGCAGTGCTGGAGTTTCATGGCTCTGTCTGAGCACGGTGCTGATGTGCCAGCCACTCCAAACCAGGAGCAAAACTACCTGTATTTAAGCAAACCAGATGTTATCACTACTGGTCAGTAGATGATCATCTACCCTTTTGCTTTCCTGACCCCTGATCTCAGTTTTGGAGGTGCTGCTCATGGCTAGGTTGGAGTTGCAAAGGTGCTGGGCTGCAGTCAGCCCTCACTTTGAATTTCCCAAATCTTGCTCCTGTTCCCCAGGAATCAGTGACATGACAGAGGGTCTGGTGGTGGGACAGCTGGCACAGCTCAAAGGTGCTGGAGCTGTTGGGGTGACCATCTGACCCAAGGATGTGTCGCCTGGTTCTCTCCACCACTCTCGTGGCCTCCTGTTCTCCTTTCTCCTCATGTGGCATGTCCTCTTCAGCATATTCATCCTGCCTTTGGTGAGTCATGGCAACTGTGTCAGATGTTTTATTAGTACTTTTTTTTTCCTTTTACCCTGCAATTGAACCCGGTCTCCTGGGAAATATGGGCTGAGCCCAAAAGACATTAATGTGCCTGCCAAAATGTCATTTTCTGAACCTATGGAAGAAAGGAAAAAAACAAAAGCAAAAAGAAAGGTCATCCCATCCTAGGTAAGGCCATGTTTTGTGACTTTCATCATGTTTCTAAAGTGGATATTTCTCAAATGATAGGAGCTACTGTAGAAGCAGTGTTACAGAAGTCATGGCAAGTGGTGCTGGAGGAGACCTTGGGAGATCACCAGGTCCAGTTTTTCACCTACCCAGGTAAGGACCCATTCCTGGACCAGACCAAAAAAACAGAGGGGACTGAAGCCTGTTTTTCATGGTCCTCTTTGGACTCCATCCCTCTAAATTCAGTCAGATGCAAACATTGAAAAAAAAAAAAAAAGCAGAATTTTTGATGTCTTCCCGCTGTGTATTAATCTCTTGTATTGTCCCAGGCCCAGTAAATGGTAAAATATCTAGCTCTGCTTTGTCATGGTCTTTTTCAGTTTTGCACCTTGACACAGGTGCCATGATCCCACCCAAGGTCCACCACTGCTTCATCATTCAAGAAGACAGTGTTCGTTTTCTGGGTGATTTGAAGCCATCCTGGCCGATTTTCCTATGGACCTGTTGGTTTCTGCAGCAGGAGCTGCTTGGCACGTGCCAATGACCCCCATCACTGAGCACCCATTCATTGGAGATGGCCAGAGTTTTGCAGGGGGTAGGGGGCATGTTTTTGGGTTCTTTGGATATGGGGAAGCCCAGAGCTTGCTCATAGCTCAGATGCCACAGTGACCTTCCAGGTGTTAAGTTGATGAGTTAATAAATACACAGCAGGCAACGTAGCTTCCTGATGAATTTGCCAGTAGGTGCTCCTGGCCCATCACGTGTGGGAAATTGCAGCTCTCAGGGTGATATTGGGCAAGTTTTGCTCCTCTTCCAGAAGAGCTTGTTGAATGCCAGGTCAGCACTGACTTGGGTTTTCAGCAAGTGAGAGAACAGCAGGAACCAAAGCTCCTGGAGGTGGTTGTGGTTGACTGCTCCAGCAACAGCATCACGTGCTGGAGGAGGGAGGGAGGGAAGGAGGAAAAAAAATGCATTTTCCAGGGAATCTAATTGCACTGAGTGGTGGCTGGACGGGTCCTGCAGTGCATTTCACGAGAGTTTACATAGTTCTGGATCCTCTACCACTTAGAATGGAAAAAAGAAAGCCAATCTGTTTGATCAGGCCTCTCCCACTCGATATGTGTATTGGATTCTACATTAAAGCTTTTAACAGTTGCGTACACATCTGAGCTGGAGCTATTGTTAGCCCTTGTGATGGATTAAGATCAAGAATGTTAATGTTATCCAAAGGAACGCTTTTTAATGTATATTGCGATTGTATAAACAGGGTCACCAGAGCTAAATGGGATGTCAATGACCTATGAAGATCATAAAGTAAACAAAAGATCTTAAAATAAGCATGTAACCTGAACACGTCGGGGATTGTTGTATATCAAAGGCATTTGCTTATATAAAGTAAGGGAAAATTACTTACGGGTAATGTTGTTTGCCACAAGTCTACCTCTTGCCTGTTCTACAAAGGAAACCTACCCGGAGGGACTGGGGTATGTCTCCATCTACCAGGAAGCACCAAGCCTGTGGCCCCAACTGAGCAGAGCCTAGCTTTTGTACACACATAATAAACATACGCTTAAATCCCAGGGAGCAGTGATAAGGAGTCGTTCCTGGTGAATAGCAAGGCTCCTCCTGCCCTTGGTGGAGAGGGAGGGAGGACAACCCCACCAAACACTGCTGCCAAGGGGGTTTCTGAGCCCTGGTGACACAGGGAGACCATGGCAGGTCCATGGGGCCAGGCAGCTGAGTGGGAATTAACATACACCAGATGGTCAGAAACACTGGGAAGAGATGAGGAGCTTATTTTTTTCCCTTTAAGTACATTAGTATTTCCCTCCTTCCTTCCACACCATGGGGATTGTAGCTGGGGCTTTTTTGGCTTGATTTTAATTACTTGGTAACCCCTAAGTTATTGCTGTGGGAAGGTGAGCCCCTTGTTCAAGATGTCTTAACCCACAGGGGTTTAAGGGCTTTCTTGTGAGATAGCAGGGTCAAAATCAGGGATTTGCCCTGGAAGAAGGGAATCCTGGGCTCTTCCCATCCTGTCCTCAGTGCAGGTGATCATCCTGACAAAGTGCAAAGCCTTTCATTTGTCCTCGCTGAATTTCATCGTATTTTCTTCAAGTCATTTCTCCAGTTTTGAGTTTTAATCCTGTCCTTACTGTCCCTCCCAGCCTGGTCCCCTCTGCAAATTTAATAAACATAATTATAATAAACATAATCCCATTAGCTGGAGCCCTCATGGAAACAGTGTCCAGGACCAGGACCTACCCTGGAGAATGCTTTTGGTGTTGCGACCGGGAATCATAAGGAATGTCTTCTTGGGAATGGCTTTAAGAAATAACTACACTATAGCCCATAATAGTTCTATAAAGACCATGTTTTCCTGATTTGCTTACAAGAATGTTGTAAGAAACAGTTTATTGAAGTTGTGGTATGCCATACTTAGTGCTCTTTCTGTACAGGTTGTTACGCTATCATAGGAGGAAATTCTGTTAAGTCTGATAATATTTGTTCCTGGGAAAAGGTCTGTACAGGCTCGTCCACATTTCCTTGAGAACTTCTAGGTTGTTTTCAGATTATCTACTTGTTCAAAATGTTTTGGTTTTTTTTTTCTATCAGGTTAAATTATTGGTCTAGAGTACCCCAGCTCTTTAAAGAGTAAAAACAAACAAACAAACAAACAAAAAACCCCAGAAACAAACCCCCAAAAGACCTTCACGTGCCTTCCATAAGGTCTCAGATTAACCTTTGGGGGATAACCACAGCTAGCTCCTTAATTACCAACAGGTAATGCTCATGAAACCCAGCTGAGCTGGAAGTACCTAGTTTATTTAAGCTCTCTGTGAGCTTGTTCCACTGTGACTTCAGGTTGGGAGTTTCTCTTTGTTTTTGGAAGTGTTTGTATGGTGGTCCTGAGTTATGGTTGATCTCAACAAGGACTGATGCATAGCAGAGGTGAGAACAAAGCAAACTGAAGAAAATAAGTTGATTTTTCCTTCCTGTGTGGTACTATTTTGCTGGCTCTGCAGAAATCCCACTGTACAGGAGAAGTCCAAGTAAGAAGGTGAGGATATGACTTTATTTCACTCTTTAACTTCTGTCACTCTCTGCTTGAGACCATGATTTTAGAGCTCTAAGTGTCATGCTGGATGGCAGTGTGGGTGGAATGAAACCTGGTGCCTGTAGTAGGGCAGGTCTGAGTGCTCCTCCCTGAAGAGCTGGGCTCTGGGACCAAGGGAGGTGACTACTCTCAGTTGCTGGCAATAAATGATCCCTTTGTCTGCAGCCCTGACCCTGATCCTTACCATGTGCATCCTGCCTTGCTGTCCTGCCAGGGCTAAGTTGGTAAATGCAACTCTAAGATGGTGTGATGCTGTCACTGAGGAGTAAGGGGCTGTGGAGCTTCTGTTCCCTGTGGCTTGTTGCTTATCTAGTAGAACATTTCTATAGCCTATCTCTTCTTTTTCATCAGGGGTAGGAATCTGGGGTCTTGGCATCCAGAGCGACTCAAGGAGGCCAATATCCAAGAACTGTTCCCACCACCTCTGAGGTTTTGCTGCCATCTAAGCTGCATCAAACCAACCCCTACATGGCCTATGCCTCACCTGTCCCATGACTACTCTCCTTTTCCTAGGGGTAGGAAAGTGTGTCCAAGGCAGAGGAGGCCTGAGAACCAGGTTCTCCCCTATGTTGTGAGCATGAACCTTCTTCCAGCTCTTTGGAGAGAGTTCTTGATGTTGCTGTGGTTGTCAGCTGCCCAGCAGCATCCCTCATTGTTCCCACGTTATCTCTGGGAGGTTGGTTGTTTTGGTGTAATTTGTTTTTTTTGTTTGTTTGTTTGTTTTGGAGAAAGTTTCTGTTTACCTTTGGGAATTGTCCTTTAATTTAATGTGAACTGGACTATCAGTGTTTCAGAAAGACAACATAGAGAAATACAAGACTATCTCTTGGCTACTGGAAAAAAAGAGAAAGTTCACAACATGGATAAACCTTTGCTTTTATGTTTCCCGTTAGGTGTGGGCATGTAGTTTTGATTTCTTCCTGAGATATATCTACCAACGCACCACAAAGGAATGTAAATCACCCATATCCAAAATGGTCCTTGCTCCTTCAGCAAGCTCTTCATAGCATGCAAAAATTCAGCTGTTCTCCATTACAGATGTTATGATAGTAATCAGCAATTTAAAACTCTTTCAATAATTGTTAGCCCAAAAGGTTTTGTTTATTTGTTTACTGGCATTGAATGATGCTTATTATCAGCCTTGAATGCCATTCAGCATTCATTTTGCAGCTCTGTCTGTTTTCAAACATTTGGGGATGTCCTTGTTAGGATGTTTTCCATGCAATTTCATTCACAGCAATTCCAAAGCACGCGCGCTATATGTGATCAATTAATTACTGCTTGTAATCAAAATTTTTCTTAACATGCGGAAACACAGACAAGCAAACACGCCTTAAAATGTCTTTGTTTTGTCAGGAAATGACCTCCCAATGTGCTTTAAAATATGTAAATAGGTTTTGTGCTCTGTGATGAAGCATTGCAGTGTGGTTTGTCCAAAGAAAGACTCCATGGAAGGGCTGTAGTGAATAGCACTTTGCATAACTTAATGGTGGGACTGGTGGTTGTGTGCTGTGGCTTTGGTCCTCCTGACTTCAGGGACTCTGACAGTGGATGTGATGGCTACTGTCTTGAGTTTTCTGGTGGGTACTTAGGGCTGGAAACACAGCAGCTGCTCAGGAGGAATGACAAGGTTACTAAAGGAGGAGACCAAAGAAAGCTCTCAGCTGACTGAACTTCTTCCCTTGCTGGGAATTAAATTAAATACATTTCTTAAACGGGTCTGAGGGACTTTGGAACAATGCACACATGTCAGTGGAAATTAAGCATCAAACCTCTTCAGGTGTTTCTGTCCACACCAGGTGGTTTCTAGGGGTTATTTCTGCTATGTTTTGCATGATGTCTATACAGTCACTTTTCTTGAGAAAGTAGCCACTGAAGTGGAATAAAGCAGCTTAAAGCAGGAGGTGAATATTGAGGTTAAGGTGGAGAACTGTTTGGGAGAGATTAGGTTATCCCCTAGCTGGGTTTTTCCTATTTGTTTGTCTGCATCATCTTCCCAAACATCTGGTGTTGGCCTTGTCAAGATAGCACAATCTACAGGTTAGATCATGTGTGGTCTTGTCCGTTGGGAAGAAAGGGCATTTGGATAAGTTAAGTAGCTGGGAGTTGCAGAAAGTGCTGGTCTTGAAGGGAATTTTCAGCTGAAGATGGATGAGCTCTCCTGCTTTGTGGACCCATTCCCCCTGTTACCTGATTTCTTTATGACATGCTGGCACTTGCCTTAGCTGGGCTCTTGCTGTGAGACAGTCAGCACCAAGCTCACAGAGCTACAGGAAAAATAAACCCATTCAGACCAGGCAAAACACTTGGAAAAACACCCAGATGTCTTTTTTTGGTACTCAATTTTTTTTTTGGTGGGTTCTGAGTTGTGCTTCCTCTTAAAGCTTTGCGTACAAAGACCTTTTTTGTGAAGATTTGGCAACTTTCTTCTGATGCCACTATTGTAGAGGAGGAGAGAGGAAGGGGCTGATGACAGGACCCCATTAATTAAAATTAGATACTGTTTTAATTTTGGTCACTGTCTTTAAACTGTAGCAATAGCAAAATGCCTTGGTCTCTTTTTTTTTTCTTTTTTTTTTCTTCACCTGACAAGAGAGGTTGGGTTCTTCCCTGTGCTGTACCACTATCCAACCATCAAAATAAGGGTCTTAAGAGATCTGGTTAGGCTTTCTGGATTGTCCAGGCAGATTGACACCATCTGGAAGTCTGGCTGGAGAGAGGATTTGAAATCTGGACCCTGATACTGGCTTTTTAGTCTTCCATTTTTCTAAAGTAGATTTTCAGTGGGAGTAAATTACTCTAATTGTATTGAAGGAGCTTGACTAATTCACACCAGCTGAGGGACTGGCCCCTGAGGTCTGGGTTGGCCTCTTCTTTCTGTGTCACTTAAAAAAAATTAAAATAATCCAACTTTTTGGATACTAGGGTAGAAATGGAAATCCTTGTCTCCTTTGCATTCAGTTTGAGATGCAGCAGCACCTTCTGGGAAGGGTGTGAATTTCCATGGTGGTGGCCCTAGTCAAAATCATAGAATTGTAGAATGGTTTGGGTTGGAAGGGACCATTCAAGGGCATTTAGTCCATCTTCAACCAGATCAGGTTGCTCAGAGCCCCATCCAGCCTGACCTTGAGTGTTTCCAGGGATGGGGCTTCTATCACCTCTCTGGGCAGCCATATGGAAATGAGCACCATTTGCCCTCTTTCACCTTCAGCCAGAAAAGGAAAGATGAGTTGGTAGGTTGAGGCTCTGGCAGCACATGTCTGATGATTCTTGCTGAGATGGGCCAAAACATCTTACACCTTTGTAGCAACAGAATGAGCAGGAGACAAAATACAGCTCTCCCTTTACCACTTTTGCAGTGGTTTTGAGATGCTGGGCTGGTGGGGTGCTCTGCACCTATTTGATTGCACAGGCTCTGCTGGATGGGCATAAATTCCCAAGCTAGAGGTGCTGATGTTGGGAAGCACTCCTGCATCTCTGATATCCCATCATGGTATGGTTGCAGCCTGTGTGTTTCATTCCTGTTGAAACCCATTGGAAATGGGCTTCTCTGCTCCAGAGTGGAGTCCTGGGCTTCTGAGTTGTGTAGAGTAACCTTCAGCTTTCTTTGATTCAGCTGAATGAAGCAGAGAAATCTTTGCATGGGTTTTTTTTTGTGTGGTTGAATGAACCACACAATGTCCTTTTTTCAGGTAACCAGAGGAAAGAATACCACAGTTCAGGTATTAATACCGAATTACATCTTTACTTTGGTCCTTTTTTTATGTGTTCTGCTTTAGCTGTAAATTCCATTAAAGGAGGGGGGGGGAAAGAAACTCTTCTGCTTGTCACTCTCTCAGATGATATTAAATGGCTTTGCTGTGAGACAAGGAGCTAATTCTAGGTAGCAGCTCCAAAGCTTTATTGTTAAAGTCCCATCCTGTTTATTCTTAAGGCTGAAGGAATAAAAAATAAAAATAAAAAAATACAAATGTACACAAACAGGGAAGAAAGAGAGGAGAGAAAATAAAAAGGGCCAAAAAGATAAGAAAATGCAGCTTCTGATGCTTGCAGCTCACTTGCTGGAAAATTAGTTTGCAATGTTTTTGCTTGTTGTGGGCTTTAAAGGAATCAGACCAGATGCTCAGCACATGGAAATCTTGCTCCATTGTACCACTCTCTACCTGACCTGTTGTCTTAGCTTGCCTCCAATCAAGGCCTTACAAGAGAGGATTTTTCCATGGCTGAACAAGCCTGACCTTTATTAGGCAGGAGGTTAAGGGGGGAGAAAAGGGAAGATAGAAGAAGCAGACGATTAATAGGAATGGAGGTTTAAATCTCAGGTGTTGCTGAGGGATTCAGCTGAACCTGATAATCCCAATATCCTTACCTGGAGCAGAGCTGCACTGACAGGCATGCTTCTTGTTTTCCTCCCTTCAGGACTGGCACATCTTGTAATACCTGCAGGCAATGTAATGAGGAATGGCTGACTACCAGCACCAGAGATGGCCAGGTTGCTCTGCAAAATTAATTTGCCATCCATTGAAGCCTTTGAGTTATAAAGGCCCTCTTGGTAAATCAATCTCCCAAAACCATGGAAACCTTATTCCAGCAGAACTAGTCACCAAAAGCAAATAATTGTTTCTCCTGGATGTGGGCTCATTTGTGATTATCTTTACACCAGCTTGGGCTGGGTGACCATGTGCTTGTGTATTGGGTTTGTGTGGCTACCAAAACCTTGCCACACAAACCCAATACAGCTTGTCTGGTGGTGAGGTGAGACTCTGTGCTTCTCATCACTGCTATTGGTATTTGCATCTGCTCCTTGCTCATATACAGGCACCCTCTTCCTTGTGAACACTGCCTTGATGTGGCTAAGACGGTCTTCTGACCGCACTGCACATTTCTCAACAACCATGTCGTTTCCTCCAGTTGAAGCCCATCAAGTTGTCATTACTTACTTGGGTTTATTTTTGCAAACCATTTTTATATAGCATGTGTATGTGCTGAGGTGTCTGCCTGCTGCCTTTCACCTGCTTAGGACAAGGAAAGACGTCATTGTGAACTTCAGTACAGTGGTTCCTCTACATAAATATTTTATAAAGCTCACGAGATTCCTTTGGGGTTAGGAATGATTTGTCCCATCAATTCAAAATGTTACCTAATACCAATAAATGCTAATAAAGAGCTTGTAGCTGGCATCACACACCAAAGCACTGCGTGTTCATTAGGAATCACCTATGAAAGTGCAAGGCCAGCCAAAATAATCTCCTAATCAGTTATAAAAAGTCTACAGTACTTGTCAGGAGCTCAGTGTGGAGCAATAGCATTGAGACTTGTGGTTTCTGGCTGAGGCACTAAATCTGTTGCACGTGGAGACGAGCCAGAGCAAGAAGGTCCTCACTAGGACCCAATCTTTCCTATGTTTGGGGTAAGGGAGGGGGGGAATTGAATGAAGAATAGTAAGTCTTCAGAGAGCTGTTATTCTGGGTTTGTCACTGTTATACAGGGAAGAGTGTGTGTTAGACTTATACTGTTTTGTGGGGACACATCTGTGAGTGTTTTCCAAAATACCCATCTCCTCCAGCATGCCAGAAGTCTCCCTGCATGTCACTTATGTGCATGCAATAGCATGTGTGACTTGGCACCTATGAGGCTGCATAAAGCCTATCTCAGGGTGGTGTGTGTTTTTCAAAGGTGGTTTTCATACTCTGCATGAGGTCTTCCCATGTGAGGAAAATCCTGACCTTGCCTGTTGAAGTTGCTTTATGGCTCCTGGCTGGTAATGCAAAGCTTTTGCAGAGAGGAACAAGCCACTCTATCTTCCACGTTCCACCTAAAGTTAATATTAAAACTTTATTTGGTATGTCCGGTGATTTAAGGCTTTAAAGACCCTTTTGGCCTACTATTGTTCATGAGTAAGTATGTCATCTTTCTGTGCACTTAAATGGAAAAAGAATTGAAGTCTATCCAAAGAATATATTTTTGACTGGAGCTGAAAAGCTTAAATGGTGACTTTTCAGGCAGCTTTTAATAAGAGCTGAAACCAGGAAATATCAGAATATGGCTCCTGATGTGCATTCTCTAATCAAAGGGGAACGTACATTTATTTTTCCTAATTTTTCCCAATTACTGAGCTTGCTATGATGATTAATTAACTGAGAAATCTCTTTCCTGAGGTTGTTCCATCTTAGAGTGGCTTTAGGAGTCCAATCTGTACTGCATGGCTATGTTTGCTTCTGTCCCAAGGGAGCACAGAAGTCCATGCAATGTGGTGGGACTGCTAGTGCACTATCACAGAGAGTATGCCAGGCAACAGAGGACAGTGATTTGGGCTTCAGTGCCTCCAAAGCAATGCTCCTTAGTGTCAGCAGCAGCCTTGACCTTTTGAACGTGGAGTGCCTGTGTTCTGCTTCAGATCCAGAAGAAGGTCTGTGTCTTGCAGCCCCCTTCTACTGTTTTTTTTTTTTTTTTTTTTTTTTCCCTAGGTATCCTTAGATCTGTGCTTTGGAGCTCATGCACTGGTAGGATTTGGCTAGCTGTCTTCAGCCTTCTGCTCAGTGCCCTTTCTGCAAAGATGCCACCAGATGTGTGTTAGGAGCTCTATTTTGGTGATGCTTCAGGTGCAAGCCAGTCATGGTAAGGGCAGTTTGATCGAACATGCCACAGGGCAAGAATGGTTGTACCCATCTGCTACTAGCTTTCACTCTGGCTTCAGCCAACAGCACAGCTCTGCTATGTCTTGGAGAGACACAGGAGGTTGACTCACATACCAAAGTGTGTGGTCCTGAAACTAAGCATTTGGGCAGGCAAATTCTGTTGGTTTGGCCTTTTGAAGCTGTACACATGCCTACTCGGCAGCTGAGGCTGCCTCAATGTTCAAGTTGTAGCTGCTTTGGCTTTGCCCTTCTATAAATATTCAATCATTGTACTTTTTTTTTTCCTTTGGACCAACAAGCAGAAAACTAAAAATTAGTGTTTTAAAAATTGTCTTCAGGAGGACAGTGCCATACTTATGCTATAGGCATTCCCACAAACTAGGATGGGTTGAAGTATGCTTAGCCCCTGGTTTATGAGACCGAGGTCAAACGTGACATGTTTGCAGATGATGGATTGTCAGGATTGCTTTGCCAAACCATGTTACCAAAATTCTAGTTCTTTGTGCATTCAGCACTGTATTTATTTGGGCTGCTGTTTGAAAGTGGTAGGATGAAACCTGCTGCATCTGCCGTTTTGCATGATGGCTGTAACAAAGCATGTGGTTGGTATGACTGGATGGTGGCTTTTCTGCAACTGCTCATGTTTTGTCTTCATTTTCTTGAGATTTATACACTTTCAAAGGGAAAGGGGCTTGGGATATTTGTGTAGGCATCCATGAGTGCTTGGTAGGAAAGCCACCTTGATCCTGGTTCTGTATTTGATGGTGCATGGGTGGGATCACTGCTCCAAGGTCAACTGTTAAGTCACGGATGCTGTGAATCCTTAAGGATCCCCAAGCTAGAACACGTGTAAGAAGTTGGGAGTTGCATTGAGCAAACTCTTCTACAGTGAAAATACAGACAGAAATATCTCCTACTTCTTCAGCAGCTTCTGCAACGTGCTGTGGAAGTGGCAGTAGGTCCCTGACAGGACTGCACATATGGAGGGTCCTGGGCTGGATCTGGAACATGCACCAATGTTGCTTGGGCTTTCCCAAGTCACCAGGCAGAGGATGTCTCCCACTGTCTTAACATTGACTCCGCACTTCTTGGCTTCCTCCTGTGCTGGACTGGGCAGACTGGAGCCAACCCATTGTCACTTTATGTGATAAAATTGGCCAAGTTGTCTGATGGAAAATAAGAATGACTAGAATGGTGCTGTGTTATCAGATCAACACATGAGTGACCCACCAGTGTGAAATGAGGGCATGCAACAGCGGGGTGGAAGAGATTTTTCTGGTAACTTGCCACAGGCTTGGTCATGACATGCACGTGATGAGGTCTCACTGCCACCACACGAGGCACGTGGTTTTTGACTAATCCTGCAGTAGCAACACATGAGCTGATGGTCACTGAGGTGTGGTTTTCCATGTTCTACTAACACTTCACTTCCAGTGAGTGTAAGGCTTTGAATCCAACCAGGTATCTTCGTACCACAGGATTTCTCAATTTAATTGAAAACACTTTGTAAGACCATCCAGAGTAAATACTCTAGACAACAGAACATGGTTGGTAATATGGAACATGTGACTTATTTATTTATTTTTTTTAACAAACTGATCTGGGAAAATGTTTCCATGCTGACAAAAACAGAACAAATGTAGGTCAGTGTCTGAAGGAGATGAAAGAAGCCAAGTGTAATGAGAGCCTATTGTTTCATGCTGACATATGCAGGAAGCTTGTGGAGAATCAACATCAAACTAGAATGTGAGGAAAAAAAAAAGAATAGAAGGCATGAAAATCATCATACTCAAGAAAACAAAGAGATCAGAAAGTTAAGGGGCATGCTAAGAAATCTGCACTAGGAGGCTGAATAAATGAGTTTCATATTTCCCCTTCTCCCTTCCCTTCAATTCCAGGTTTCTCTCTCCCATTTGTCTACAAGGTAGCAGCCTCTTCTTCCTTCCAGGAATACTTTGATTTTTTTTTTTCCTTCCTATCCTGCAGATGCCAGGGTCTAGAGAGATCCAGATGGCAAGCAGACCAGCAAAAAATGCCTCTCTACTATTTCACTCCCCATCTTCCTCTCAAGTTAAAAACACATGAAAGATCTATTGAAAAGAACAGACAAGTCTTACTTACTTTTTAATAAGTAAATTTAGTTTACTTATTTAACAGAAGTTAATCCACTGTTCAAACAGCTGGAATAAATACGAAGAAGCAATTTGGAGTCTAATTGCTTGTGTTCACCAGTCTTACACTGATGTATTTTCTCAAACTTCAGAGGCGTTCTCCTGACTTGGGCAATGGGCATGAAGAATTGTCCCTTCGTGCTAATTATTTCTGCCAGCCATTGTCATCTGGAAATATCTTCCACGGCTTTGGCCAGCCAGTGCCTTCCCTAAAATTTCAGAGTGGGTCTAGGAGGCTTAAATCTGTTCTCAGTTTGTAGAGAAAGAGTGGTGCCTTAACCAATGGGGCTTCACTGGAATACAACTGCTGCGAGAGGAGAGATTTACGTCCTGGATTTTAACAGATGAGGCACTGGTGCATTTTTTTTTCCTACCAGCTATTTCATTTTCATATAGCTTTTTCCACCTCTGGTAACAAAAAATTGTCTTGGTGGGAAAACTGTCTGCCTAGATCCTGTGATACTCCATTGACTTGAGTCATGTCATCCTGGCGTTGGCCCTAGGGGAACTGCTCTGGTGACCATGCAAACGTTCCCAGGATTGTCCCTTCCCATACTCTTCCTTAAACAGGCGGGATACCAAATTTCCACCCCATCAGTGTAGCAAAGGACTCATCTGACAGTCTGATGGATGCTCTGAGTCTGTCCTTTCTGAGCTCTGAATTCATGGCACCATGAAATACGTGGTCTGATGAGAGGTGTTACTGGGCCATTGCTATTCCTTAAAAGTTCAGTGGTTTCTGACAGTAATATCGTGAGCCCTAGCAAAGAATAACAACAAAAAAATCTCCTATCTGTCATCCTTACAACGTATAAAAATGAAGCCCAGATTTTTTGGGTTATTTTAGGGCACAGGGTGATGATGACTGTTTCAATGCACTTAGTGATACATTTAAATTGGTGATTTATGCAGCCTGACATTGACTTTAATTTAGTTCATGTAACAAGTAAAGTAATTCAGTCCTTAATGAAGTGTACTCCATATGACATATTGAACATGGGATCTGACAATCAGTGGTTGAAAACCAGCCCAGGTTACATTTTCTTTTGTCACTGGAAGTGGGCTGTCAGTTCATAAACTTAAACTGAGACATGCTGACCTATCACTCTCACTGAAGTATGGTGCTGGAGACTGAGACCTGCATTAAAATAAACTTTTCCCATCCTTTGAAAGGAAAAGAAGGGGGGGGGGGGATGCACTTGACCTGTGAGAACATTATAACATGTGTATGTGTACACATATATTTGGGTTTGGGTTATGCGAATTTATAGAAAAAGGGTTACTAACAAAAAAGTTTGCTCCCTGACCTATGCAAACCTCTGGGTTGTGGAGTACAAGAGTGAAAGAATTTAACATACGTGATGCTGAACAAATGGACCCAGCTCTGAAGGAGCGTAAATCACGCTTACCTCAGCTCTTACAGGGGCTCGGTATAAGGCTCTCGGGGAGCGGTGGGAATCACAGCCTGGCTGCCTTTGGAAGCCCCTGCATTTCAAAGGAATTAACAGAGCTGCTCTCAACTGTAAATATGCAAATCTCTTTAACATTTGTGTTAAGACATTTGTCCTTGTTTGCACGCAGAGAAGGAAGCAGAAGTTTTGAGTGATTCCAGGAGGGAACCTTTAAAATGAGAAAGTCTACTGCAGCCCGGGGTTAAGTCACAGCTGTGTTTTTTCTCAGTGCAAAAAGTTGACTTAAAGTAGCATGGCAAGGGCTTTTTTGGGTCAGACATCTCCATCAGATATCTACATCATCTGCTTCTTTCCTTCTTCATTTCACAAAGCTGTAAAAGGATGCTTTTAGTATTTGAGTGTGGGATTTAGGAGAAAGAACCGGAGGCAAGTGAGGGGCATCAGCTTCTGGGCCAGTTGAAAATGATGTATTTTCCCTCTTTAAAAACAAATAATGAAATAAATGGAGGAAAGGACAGATGTTTCTGTTCCAGAGTGTTTTCTGGGAAGAGGAGGACAAATGAAAGGACAGGAATATAAAGTTGTAGTGAGGGAGAACTTGTCAGTGTGCGCTACAAGGGAGGAGTGTGGGAAAGATGCTAGTTTGGGTTAAAATAGCACTGGGACCTAACAGCCTGGGTTTTAACTTTGCCTAACATGAAATTGTCCCAAACTCCCCCACCAACATGAAAATATCCCAAACTCCCCCACCAGCATGAGCTCAAGATGCTAATCTAAGTAAACCTCTGCCCTTGCCAAAGCTACCTTGATTTTATTGATATTCTACCCCCAGGCAAGGTACCCACGATAGCCTCCCTGTCTCACACATTAAATAGTTTGCAGTATAGAATATTTTGTGCTACAGTAAGATGGGATCATGGGCATCGGTGGGAAGCAGCTTGTTTTAAACAGAGGGAGAGCAGAGGAATAAAGCTGCCTTTTCACCAGCGAGGAACCACTGCTGGTAGCCTGAGCAGTGAACTGCAGGTCTGAGCTCACCTGGTGCTATGGGATGGCAGGTTCAGGTTTAGGGACAGGGTCACTGGGTGGAAGAAACAAGGGTGAATTTACTTAAAATGGGAAGCACGATGCTATTTTTTTGTGCTTAGCCCAAATAACTCCTGGTTTTATTTATTTTATGTATTTTTTGGGGGGGTACTGAGCAGTCTCAGCGCTTTTTGGCTAGGAAGGGAATAGGATTGACACTAGGGAAAAGGGGCAAAAATGATCAGCTTGAAAATATTCAAGGAAAAAACAATTCTTTAACAACAACAAAATACAGTGAAGGATCTTCCACTTTCCGGGTTACATAAATGCTTGTGAATATCCATGTGATCTTTTGCCTTAGGATGTACTTAATGCAGTATATCTGATATCTTGCTGTTTTCATAACTCTGCCTAAGAAATTGCAAAGAATAGCAGGGGGCAGGGAGGGGGGACCCAGCCCCAAGAGTATGACATTTTATTTTAACATTGAACATGACATGGATTTATTTTTCCTTTCCAAGAAGCAAAATGCGGTATCATACATCGCTACTAAACTGGAGAATGGTCTAATTGCTAATACTTGAAATATTTGTGCACTTCTAACCAAATAGCTGATTGATCAAGGGAGGGATGTTTGACTTTTTGGTGGAGGACATGGTAATTAAGTAGAAACAAAATACTTCACAAAAAATAAAACAATCTCAGGAACAGACCACATAATCATACGTTCCAGCTCAGCCCAACACTATACAATTTCATACTTGATTTATTATGTTTTAGCCTGGGAGCTTCAAAAGTGTCTAAGAGTTTGATAGGCAAACCCCAATGAGATTCTCCTGGCTCCTTTGAAAATGGCAGGAATTTTCTATTTACAGCATCACTAGTGATCAATGGAATTTTTGGGACAGTTCAAGAAATATTAAACAGGCTGAGTTTGCTCTTTATGAATTAGTCTGCTGTTTATTCAGCAGCTCATTTTTCATCAAAGCACAGTATTAAAATTTCACTTGTTTGTTATAGGGTTGTCAGAATGAAATTTATTTCCAAAAATATACATTTCCATCTTTTTGTACCCTTTTCCCCCACCCCCCTTTGCTGTAGCTAAGGTTATGTCAACACTCCCAATGTAAACCCCCTCATTTTAAAGATTAGTAATGCTGGCATCATTGGTCCAGACTCAAGCATAACAAAACTATAAAATAACATCTCTAGGAGCATGTTTTGAAATTGTTTTCAATTCCTTTTGTGTTAAGCATCCTTCTGGACAGAAAGCAGTTGCACTCAGCCTCTGTTGTGCAAAGTTTCCGTAACAAGAAGGAAAGTGTCTTTGCCTTCTTATTGTCATTACACCACTAAAGCATTTGCATCTCAGAAGTTTAAACTGACTGCCCTGCTAAGATTTTTAAAAAGCAGCCCCTGCTCAAGCTCAGGAACTTTTTCTGTGGCATTGTTTACCGTGCATAACCATGGTAACATCACAAGGGTCCATGCCAGGGCTCTTGGATGGTGTATTCTTCCCACTTGTTGCCATCTTTTTGGGTCCTCCTATAATATATACATTTAAAACACGTATACAGCTGTATAGTTGCTTAATCTGGAAATGTTCTGGCATCTCCCATGGAAAAATAAGAGCCAAACTCTGGATAAGGCTTAGGAATGCCAGTGCTGTGCTGCAGAGTTCATAATTCACTCCTCCTTCCCTATCTGCTTGGTTTCCAACCATCAAACTGGGCTGAGCTGTGGAACAAGATGGAGAATTGGCATGAGCTGTGCCCCATTTCTGGTACCAGCTAAGTGCCTCAGAAAGAAGCTCTCAAAGCATTTCAAAGCTGCTGGAAGGATCGTCTTCACAATGCACTGGTTGCACATTCAATTTTTTAAATTTACTTATTTTTATTATTATTATTATTATTATTATTATTTTTTGCAAGCTGGAGAGCTCAAGGCTGGGATATCCAGCATGCCCTGGGGTTGCCTCATGTTAGGAGGTTCATAATGCAGCTCACTTAAGATGCAATCTTGCATGTAAACTAAACTTCCATGCCCAGCAATAAAGCAAAGTTCTTCCCTACCTGCCAGTGGTGACTTGTCCTTGGCCTATGGGCTGAAGGAGGTCTTCTACAGGCAGGGAGCTTGGTGCTCCCATGCTCTGTGTGCAGACTACTCAGCTGGATTTTGTGCAAAAAATGGATTTTTAAAGGAAGATGGAAGTAAATATAACGTGGTGACAAATAGGTCAATGATTTTGAATGTTTCTGTTGCCTTAATTATCAATAATCCAGGATCATACCATTAGCACAAGAGCTAGGGTAAGGAACACTAGATACTGGTACAGACCTGCCTTGACTAGACATCAGAACCAACACAGCAAACTTTCATGGACCTCACAACCAGGTCCAGCACTAATGACAGGGCCACCAGGTCCTCCTCCTCACAGTCACCAGCTGCCAGGTGATGGTAAAAAACATAAAATAAGAGAATAGGCTGGTTAAAGACTGTTTCACAAGTTGGTTTTAAAAGAAGAAGCAGGGTCAGAGTGGCCTCTGGTGCCATCAGCAAGGCTTGAAGAGGAGAGCGGTATGGAGAAAATGACACTTTGCATCTAAGGATGGCAAAGCCCACCAAGCAATCCTGATCTTGAATACATCTAACCAGCAATACTTGGAAAAACGATGTAATTTGCAGGTGAGGACTCTGAAATGCAAAACTTTCCTGGGAGTGAGGGAACAGGAATGGATATTTCCAGGTGAAGTGGGAAGGTGTAATCATCCAACTCTAAAAACTAGTGCTGCAGGAAAATAAAACCCTGCTGAGTACCCAGAGGCTGAAAGAAAAAAGAATCACAGGAGCTGGCAATTCTGGACCTGATTTGCTTGTATGGGGCCTTTGGTTTACATGAAATTCCCTTTTGGCTGGCTTGGCTCTCTAATCTGACGAAAGACAGGGAGGGCAGAAGCAGCCACCTCTGAGATTTGCCATCAAGGAGCCAGGCAGGGTCGGACTTTGTGGTGATGTGGACCTGTCTCTACAGGCACTGGACTGAGCCCGTTAGCTTGTATGAATGTGCTCCTGAATGCCAATTTCTAAACCAGACTGGTTTTCAACCATTCCTGTTTGCTCTCCTTTCTTTCATGATCATTGTTTTGTCAAGGATGCCATTTCTAGATGTTCTTGCCTGGTGCACACCCAGTGTTCTGAACGCCGTGCCTGGAGTCTCTGTGATTTTATTTATTTTTTGCATGACAACAGGATTACATTTCTACAATTAATTAACGTTTGCTTGACCACTTTTATCCAATTTCTTTCTCCAGTACATAAAAGAGAACCTGACATAAATTTCTCTTTCAAAACAATTGACTTAGCAACTGCTGACCTTCTGTTCTGTCATTCCGAGGATTGATTGGATATTGTTGAATTGTTTCATTCTGCAGTAATTAAACATAAAATTAATTATGCTAGTAACCTATTATTTCTTTGAACCAAGGACTAAGTCATTTGTTTTTGCTTGGTTACTCTGCGGGTACTGACATCAGACAGCAAAACCTTGCTGTTACAAACAAACTAAGCAGTATAAAGGGAGCAATTTAATAACCAAAATATAATATAAAGACTTCTAATTTCCGTATGGCTGGCCTATTGCATTAGGTTAATATAATTTGATCTATAAATCTTTTAAACCTTATGATTTTGTAATTTAAACATTTCCTGGATGGCTAATCACGCAGGGAAAGAATAATAATAATAATAAAAAAAACTCCCTCAACCTAAAACAAAATATGAGACAAAAATATACCTTAAAAGTAGATTAAAAAGATTAGGTAGGAGGAGCATTTGTAGAAGACTCAGTGAGCCCGAGCATGGCTGAATATTTCTGGAGCTTGCAGCTTGTAGGAGTCTGTCTGTGTTCAGTCTGGTGCCGATGCAGAATTTCCTTTGTTATGATGAAAGCATTGTGAGATGTGTTTACATTGCTAGTATTTGGTGTAGAAAGGAACATTAGAATGACAAGTTGATATTATCAAAATGTATACGCCTGTGGACACCAAAATAGTATTTTGTGGTTTTCATTAGCATGGACCATATTAATTTAATTAAGGTGATGGAAAGTTATATCATACCATGAGGCAGATACCGAGCCCTGGCCTATTACTCACCCATGGGCTATAAAATGCTACAGCTGACCAAAGAGATGTGTGTTTGGATGTGTGTGTGTTCCTGCTTACAAGTTCACCCATGTGCTTTGCCCCAGAGCTGATGCTCTCTGGGGATGGTGTGATGGTAATCATGTAAAAGTCAGAATGGGGGGAAAAAATAGAAACTGGTAACCAGCTGGCTCCAGCTGAAGGTGGGCTTTTCCCAGTGGCAGGTACTAAGGTCCCTGTAGGTGGTGGCTGTCCTCTTCCAAGGTCACCAGCCTCTTCCTAGGACTCTGCCTGCAATGCCAGCATCACTTGGAAGGTTTTACACTCCAGGTTGGAGCACTGCAAACAGGAAACCTTTGATGTTTGTGGCTACTGATGTGAGTCCTGGAGGTGGCTTTGAAGGTTGGCTCTTTACATCCCTAACTCCAGTTGACACCAGTGGGGCTGTTAGTCAGGTGTTGCTGCCATGCAGGGGGAAGGACATCTGGGGAGATGTTCCTGTGCCTTTGTGTCCCTGGTGTTTTGGGCAGCTACCTGCTTTGGTTGTACTCAGAACCAGTTCTGATAGAGCTCATCTCCAGGTTGCTCTGCGTTATGTGTCTCTTTTTCCTCTCCTTTTCCACCTCAGAGTGATTTTTGCTGGTAGCCATCTTTTCACAGTGCTCAAATCTCTCTGGTGTAGAGCTAAACCCTTCTGCTGTGACAAGGCATATGTCAGAGATGTGGGAATCTTGAACAGAAATGACTTTTTAATTGTATGATTCCACATGGCCCACTGCTGAAAGATGTGGCGGGTGAGAGAGAGAGCAATACTTTACAGACCAAACGCAGATACCAATATATGAGCCCTTTGTTCTCATTCCCTTGCCCTAAGGCAAGTAATACACTCAGGTCTGTGGACATCGAGCCTAATTTGATCTCACTTACCCCAGTGAAACTATATTGACTTCAGTGGAGACACTGCTTTCCAGTGATATAAATGAGAGCTAACTAGTTCTTCAGGCCAGTAGCTATTACCACTCAGGTTAAGAGTGGCGTACAGCAGCTACGGCTGCCTCTTCATCATCAGCTGAGAAGTGTCTGCTTTGTGGGTATGTCTTTCAAGGCTCGCTTTCTACCTTGACATGAAGGAATTTTGCCTAATGAGTTGTGTTTTGAGAGTCTTAGCGTTTCTGTGGGAGTGGTTTGATTAAAGTCCTGCCGTGAGCTCATAGTTCAAGTGTGCAGTCCCATTGCCTGCAGGAGTGAAGTGAAAATATTCTGTTCCCTAATAATCTGGTTTTTTTTGGTTTTTTTGTTGGTTTTTTTTCCCAAGACTTTGACCTGTGCTCGCTCTGTGTGAGGTCATTCATCCCCATCCATACTAAAGAGTCTTTGGTCCTCTCCAAGCTCTGTTGGCTCCCATCTGTTCCAGTCCCTGAGCTCCTTCTGTGTGGATGCACCTTGCTCCCTGCTTTTTAACCTTCCAGCTTTATCTGCAGCCACCTCTTCAGGGTAGCCTCAGAGATGATGTTGCTCCATAACTCCCCATTTGCGATTTTTCTGTGGAAAAGTCTGTCCTGGGCACTTTCTGTCTGCCTGCAAAGTCACTGTTCTAATTTAATTCAATAAATCAGATTCTCAAGCTTTGTCCTTGCCAAGAGAGAACTGCAGGGATCTTTTCTGGCATCCTTAGTGGACACAGATATTCACACTTTTTTCCTCAGAGGCTTTAAGTATTTTTTTTTTTAAACTTGCTCTAGGAAAGTTGGAAGCCTCTCAAGACAGTTCAAGCAATGTTTTTTGGAGACGTGGAATATTTCCTCACCTGTCACACATCTTTTGCATCTCCAGTCTCCAGACCTACCTATTATGCCTCTTATATGATCAAGCTTTGCAGCATGGGGTTGTGAAGGTCTATATGTTCTTTTCCCAAATCCTGTAGCCCAGATAGTGGTTTTCTTGACATACTGCAGCCTCTGGACTTGGCATCTTGAAGGTAAGACCCTGATGATCCCTTCTGCTCTACCTCTAGCAGTCAACCCAACTGGAATATGGAAATCAATATCGCGTAGCCTCGTGCTCTCCTGCCCTGCACACTTTGCTCCACACCAGTCTGTTACAGCTGTGTGTAAACAGCTTCACAGTGAGTTATGCTTTCCAACTGACTACTGCTGGTTATAAACCTTGAGTTATTTTTCATGGCCAGACCTTCTGAAGCTGCTCTTGGTGTCTTACTTGATGATGGGAGGAAGAAAACGTGTTACAAGTTTCCTCACAGGGAGTCAGTTGCTGCTCCTTATGGAGCCCTTATGGCTTTTAGGATAAAAGTCCTCTGCTGCTGACCTGGCCCTCATTAGAGAGGCTACTCTGGATCCTCTGGAGCTCTTCCAGGAAGCAAAGCTTGAACAAAGGCACACACATTGCTGAGGTCAGAAATGGAGGAGAACACAGACCACAAACTAATTTTTGGCAAATATAGATCAAAGTAGGAATAGGTAATAGTGCATAGAGTTCAACTCATGGACTTCTACAGACAAACCTCAAAAGAATTGACTGAAGTCAGCAAGAAGAAAAGGAATAAAGTCTACTAAAGTGACACTAAACTGTTTTCCTTGTCTTCCTGAGTTTTGTATGGTGAACTTCTGCATTTTTGATTGGCCAGTGCCTTGAGGAGAACTGTGTCCATATCTCATCTCCCACAGAGAGGGTGGACTGGGAGAGGGCATGGGGAAAGTGTTGCTGCTGTCCTACACTTCTCTTCCCTGGCCAACCATTTCTGTTCACTCCTGGCCAGGCAGACCTTGATCTAACCCCTCACGGCTGTGTTCTACCACTGACTGAAGATAGGACAGGACAATTAAAACTACAGTAGGAAAAGAAAGTGGCAGGAGAGCAATAGTAATAGTAGGAAGAATGGTTGAAGAGCAAGTGAGTAGTAATTTCTATAACTTTTAGCATAAACTGGGAGTTGATTTTTGTTGTTGTTGATTAAATGATATCAGGAAGACACCGGCCATGATGGGAGCTGAGTTTTAGATAAGAATGTCTACAGATGTGCCTTATGGTCAAACCACCTGGTGTTTAGACTTCTTTATTGTGCCAGGTTACAACAGTGCAATTGTCTTCAGATCAGGTGTTTGCTTTCTTACTTTCTTCATTTCTAGACCTGGTTTGTTTGCTTGTACTGGTGGGACTGTATGTTGCAGTTAACTTGAAGCTGCTATCTCTTCTAGCCTGACCTCTTGAGATGACTTGTGCAGTCAAAAACTTGGGCAAACAGCTTCTGCATCCCACCTGTGCATCCCACAGTTAAATATAATTTTTTTTTTCTGACTTATCTAATCAAATGGTGAGAATTATTTGGCTTGCCTCAAGTTATCTTTACCTTGCTTGGACATCTTGCAAAGGATCTGTTTTTCAGGTGCTGCTATGTTTTTGAGCTTGTGTTCTCATGATAGAAAAGCTCACCTTATGTTTTACTGCCCATGTTTATGGAGATGAAAAACTATGCCAGTTCATTCTCTTCTTGCTTTGTATTTAGTTTCTCGTCTGGAATGAAAATGTAAGGAAGAAAAATGACTTGGACAAACCTGCTCTGAGAACAAAGCACCTGAGGTTTCCCTCTCATAATAGGCTGCTGCAGAACAAGTTAGCTCCAAATCAAACATCGATGTCAACGGTGCTCTATGGCGGACAAAGAGAGACCTCAGTGTTACCATGCGGTGTTGGTGTTTTCAGATTAAGACGGGGGGATTAAGGAATTTTACTCAGCAATTTGAGATGCTTTGTTAAGAATGGAGGAGATTTGAGCTGCTTTGTTCTCAAACCACATGTTAGTGAAAAAGCAAACAGGCACTTAATCCTGACAGACAGCAGAACTTGACATCAGTTTGTCCCTGGAGAGGTGACCAGGAGTTCCCCGTGCCTGGTTAAAATGGTTGTTCGTTCTTTTTTAGGAGTCCCATACCAATCCTCCAACACAGGGCTGTGCACCTCCATCCACCATGCCTAACCCCTCTGGGTCTCTACAGGGGCTCCCCAACAAGGGTTACCATTTAAAACTATGCACAAGGTGCCAAAATGGTTACTGAATAGGGCTGAAATATGTTCTAACTTAAGGTCATGCCTTTAAACAGGACCATGCCAAAAAAAGAAGAAAAAAAAAAAAAAAAGCTGATAATTTTCCTGTTTGGGACTTTGGCTGCTTTCCTGTAACAATAAAAACTATAGCAGTCGACATATAGACAGCTGAGTATATCCATGCTGGTGTACTGCCCTCTGACGCAAACATTAATGTCTTGTATAGATCTTGGGGGTTCTTTTAAACATCAAGTTGCATTTTAAGGTCGCGTCCTCAGGGGTCATCGATGTAAGTGTATTTGTAGAAAGAAACAAACAGCTCATTGAATTTGGTTTCCCGTTTTAACATACGTCAGTTAAATTAAATACGCAAAGTTATAATGTCTGGCAACAAACCCATTTTCTGATGTATAAAATTTGACTTTTCCCCTCTGTGTTTATGTCATAGCTAATACACAAAGATAAAGTGCGTATACTATACTCTGCATATTTACTGAACTTTGGCAAGTCACTAAGAGTCGGTACTCAAATCAAATTAGAACCACCTGATTTATAAAACACCCTTCTAAACTAATCTTATTATATTAAAAAGGAACTCGAGGCTGATACAAAGCCAATCAATAACTCATGCTTCCCACTGTGGAGCAAATAGCAACTATCCCTTTCTAATCTTTGTGTTTTGACACCATCGCAAACCTGTTGTGAAAAGCTGCCCTGGTTTATTACTTAAATAAACAGTGTAAATGCACCCAAATAGGAATAATCTTGGTGTGTGCTTATTTTCTCTGCAGGCGCTGAGTATCAGGGGGGCCTTCATTTTGTAAAGGGATCTACTCCAGGTAATATGATTGATCTTCCAATTTGTATAGATCTTGGGGCATTAAATTTTTTGGCATGATTCTGCAGTTGCCTACTAACCCGTATGTCCCAATTTTGGTGAAAGGATTACTTCTATTGGGAAAGCAGGGTTGGCCTTTGTTTAAATGTTTATTTTCTGACAAGATTTCCCATTTTCCTTCTAAAACTGCCTTTGTTTGGGAATGGTCCTTAGCCTGTGCAGGGTTGATTAAATGCTTTTTGCTCTTAGAAGTTTCCAGAGAGCCAGAGGAAAAAAACAGGTAAGTTTTTAGGGCTGGGAGGCTCAAAGAAAAACTTGACCTCTCCATCTTTTAAAATATTATATGGAAAATTATGTTGGTAATATATAACTTCAAGCATCTTACTGATATCACCATTTATTCCTTGTAAACTGCATGGGAAACCTGGCAGCGGTGTAGTAAGTTCCAAATAAGAGAAACAACAATTTACTAATTCCCTTTTAAAGACTAACAGAGAGTTCCCAAACACAGCTTTGGCACACTGCTTAATTCAGTTGCTCCGTGTTTCTATGAAGCTTTATTGACTATATAAGGATCAAATAAGGAGTGAGCTGAAATCAGAAACACAGTATTCATTCATTTAACTCTGCTATAGTAGAGCAAATTCAGGGTGACTCAAGGGACACAATGTCTTGTAAAACATATGTACTTAATATAAGGGTCATAAAACTTATTAAATTAAAAGCTAGGTTAAAAATAGGAAGAAAATTTATGCTGCTGTCTAAAATAGCAATAATTTCCCCTTGGCCTTTCCCTTTCCTACTAATATGGGTTATAGTTGTTTCTTTTTTTTAAAAAAAAGTAGTCAACTGGTAAAATCTTAGTTCTTCACAAGTGAATGCAAGTCACTCTACCAGGTGAATTGTATGACTAATAATATAGCACAATAAATAGAGAAGGGGGGCTGCTGCCAGCTGGGAAGGATATATTGCATCATTGTTGACCACACATGAGAACCTGTAGGCGTCCATTTACTATTTGGGAAGGAACAGTGGGTTGCTCTTGGCCAACAGAGCACAATGGAAAGCCTTTTTGGCTGTGAACTTAGGCTGACAAAGGCAAAAATTCCCTTTCAACACTCCACAAAGCCACCCCATTGCTGGTGGGATGCCAACCAGGACTCGCTTTCCCTGGCGATTCAATCGTGAGAGGTGTGTAAGACCCTCTAGTGTGAATTTTGAAGGGTTACTTGAGTGAGTGCTCCAGGAGCTGCAAGACACCAAGAATCCCCTCCTGTCCTTGACAGATGTATTGGCAAAACCCAAGTGCTCGAATGAAGTCAATGTAATTATCCTGCAGTCCTGCAGAATGACAGCAGAATTTAGCTCCTTCGATCAAGGCAACCATTTTCTATTAGAGATGGTGGGGGGTGGGGTGGAAAAGAAAAGTGTTGTGACCTAAATCCTCCTCTCAAACCTCTAAGAAATCAAAGTGATTCTGGGCCATCCTTGACTCATGACACTATCCAGACCATTCCTAGCTGAAAGCCCCTGTAACATTTGCTCGATGGCATAAGTTGTTAAGGAAGCATATGAAAAGCTCATGTGTGCTGGAATTTAATGGGTTTTTTTTTTTAGTCCCTTCTGGTCTCTGAAACTACATCATGGTTTTTCAGTTGTTTTCTGAATTAAAAAGAAATAAATCCCAAAACACTGAAGTTGTTTACTTTTTGGCTGCTACTTTTTCTGTCTTAGCCAAGGTGAGCTTGTTCCTCCCTCATGCCTGTTTTGTTGCACTTCCCCATCCCCTCTTGCCTTGCTCTTTTTTGAGTGGACACTCACAGGGACAAAGGCTGCCCTTTTGGGGCTGTTTTTGCACCACAGGGTAACACAACCAGCCTTGATTCCCATCTCCTGTGTGCTATGAACATCTCTTTTTTTTTTTTTTTTTTTTTTTTTTTTTTTTGCATGTTGTTTAAACAGTTCTGCGCCCAAACCTGTCACCCGTGACCTCATTAAGTTGCATTTAATCACACGAGGATGCCCATCAGGTCTAACCCCATCATTTCCTGAGGAATTTTCCCCTGATTTACTTAATAGCTCTCAAGCTTTAAGCAGGAGACCTCCGGGTGCTGTTCCCTGTGCATGCTGGGTTACTGGCATTTATACTGTGTTTTAAATAAACAGTGTTTTGCAGGCACGCTTGTTTTGAAAAATAAACTTCTGGGCAGAAGGAGCTAGTTCACATCAGAGCCAGATTGGTAGCAATTTGGCTTTCTCCAGCAGATGGGAAGAGGTCAGGCTTTTTTGATTTTGAGGGGGGAGGCAGAGGAGAAAGTCGCCTTTCTCCAAATAAGAGCTGAGATTTCACACTCCCCAGGGAGAATAAAAGCCTGAAACGTATGTGCCGACTCTTCACAGGGTTGCTTTGGGGAAGGAGAAGATGGTAACACACCTACAACATGGTCCTGGGACACCTCAAAGGTTGTCCCATATTTATTGTGTTCTCCAGCTCCAGGGAGTCACAGCTTTGTCTCTTCCTTCACCTGTCTTCTGCTGGGCATGTGTTGGCCCACCAGCTTCGTTCACATGTCGAAAGGCTTTCAGAGGGGTAAAGGCACTGCCCTGTCTCTGCCCATCCTACCAGCTCGATTCCCTCCTCTGCTGCCCATGAAGAGGTTTAACTTCTGGGATGGGAACCATGAAAAGATGAGGAAGGTTTCTATCCTCTTGGGCGAGGGTCCTCTGTGTCATGCAACACTTTTTTTTTTCCCCCCTCCCTAAATTGAGGGTGTTTTTAGAGAGCCAAAGGTAAGAAGGCTAATCTTGGGTGTTCTCTGTTTCTTTCCAGGACTTCCTACGTGGACCCCCCTGACTGCAAGCCCCATGATGAGCTAACCAAGGATGGACATGGGCAGTGGTGGCAGCTTGCTGGGACAAGCAATGGGACAGCCCCAGCAACAGGACAGCCAACCTCAAGGTCACTGCAGTTTCTATCTTAATACCAGACTGGGTTGGGACTACCTGAAGCAGAGCTCTCCTTCCAGAAGGAAAGTCTGAGCGAGGCCGCAAAGCAGCACTTACAAAACGTTTGTCTGAGAAATAAGAGGTGATAGACCCTTTGTGCTTGATGTACTCAGGTGTGACTTTGTGCATGTATATCAAAATATACGCATGTGTGTTTGTTGCCCAGTGGTTTGCTGCCATTTAGGAGAGGTGAAAGTGCGGGAGGTTGTTCTGCTTTTAGGGTCACCACTGTGTCCTAGTGCTGTATCCTCAAGTTTTCCATTTGATCCTCCACAAAAGACAGTAAGTTTGGTAGCTGAACGTGCAGCTAGTGAAATGAATGCCAGTATTTTACAGAGGGAAACGTTCACCCCATGCACTGTCTTGCACATTATGTTGCCTTCCTCCAAGATCTCAGCTTGATCTCCAGCCTCTGAGCAGCACCTTGTCCTGACATTTGCAGGAGGATGTATTTTAGAGCTGACCTTTCAGTCCTGCTGATAGTACCACAAGACATTCACTCGCGTTGTGTTCAGTGCTGTTTCATTCTCTTTTCTCTTAGGAAGCTGTTGCCCTCTCCACCACACTGCTGTCCCCTCTAAAACTATGGAGACAATTCATTAGGTGAATGAGATGGAACAACATTGAGTTGTTTCATTCTCTTTGGTTGCTGTCAATAGCTGGGGTTGTCTAAAATTCCTCCTGGAGTCACTCCTGCCTTGTGGTACCTCGGGAGGAGGTTTGTGATGGTGCTCCTGGTGAAGCCGGGTGGGTGGTGTGGGTGCTTTCGTGTTTATCAGATCAGAGGTGGCGTGTCAAAACAAGGTGTTCAGACTTCTGAAAAAGACAGTCCTTTGAGAGCCCTGGGGCTGGGCTACAACACAAATTGTTTGTCCCTGGGAAGGGTCACAAATCAATTAGCAGTTTTATTTAAAAAAAAAAAAAAAATTAAACCGACAGCCCTTCTGAAATTTAAGCACATTGCTCATGGTGTAATTATAGATGAAATATTAGAGAAGTGGACTAATTACATACAATGCACTTGAGCCCAATTAAAATAGCATCTGCAGTGAACGTAGGGGTATTCTCTTTCGCTAATAAGAAATACTTTCTTAACAACAGAAAATAAAATAGCTAAATTGGATATGCAGTTGAGATTATAAATATCCTATTAGCATATAAAATGAGGATTAACCTTATTTAATCACTGCTTGCTTGATCATCAAAAGTCATGTTTCACCTCTATAATGTAGCTGTATCCCCTCTGAAAAAAAAAAAAAAGGCAGTGTATTAATAAATTTAGCTAATTAGGTGCTTTTTCTCATCTGCTCAATGGAGCTGGTGGAGCAAACTGGCTGCCTCTAACCACTTGGCTCTTCCTCATCTTATGCCAAGTTTAAGCTTAGTTCCAGGCAAGACCTATTGGTGAAGATGTAGGGCTTATTGTATAGATTTGTATATGGGGTTCTGGCTCGTGTGGCGTGGCGTGAGCTATCATATCAAAGGGGACTTTGAGTTGTGAAGCTGATGGGGATGAGAAAAGAGATGGGAAAGAAGAAAAGGACTTAAATGATGGATTTTTATTCCCTGCAAAGTAAAGCTCTGCCTAAATATCACCATGTGAGACTCCATTTTAATTTCAGCTTGGTGACTCTGGGGGTCAGACCGACTTGGTTCACCGTGGGTCTCTCACTGCTGGGGTCCCCGAAAGCCAGCTGGTGCTCAGAGGATGCCACGCTCCCGGCACGGCGGGAGGGGTGCTACCTGCCAGCTGGCGACCTGGCTATGCGAAAGCCGGCCAAGGGTGCCGGAGCAGCGAATGAAACCGTCTGACCTCCAACCTTCTCTATAAATATTCAGCTGACCTGGTATGCACAAAAGAAGAGCAGCTCTAAGGAAGAAGAGGGCTTTGAATTGATTATTTTGGAATATTTTTTGGCCGTGCCCTGTAGGAAATGAGCCCTGTGGTACAGTGCTTGCCGTATCCAAGGATCGCTTGGCAGGTTTCAGAGCTGGTCTTATTTACAGAACTGTTTTGCCTCTGGCTCCATCACGCTGCCTCTCCACCGGGTCTCCGCGTGGCACAGAATAAAGGCAAAGCAATGGTGGGGCAGGAACAACCCTATGAAACAGGCGCGTGGTTTGCTCTAAGCCTTCACAGCTCTGCTCCCTGGCTGTGTCCTGCTTCCATTACTGTCCGTGTGAGTTCTCCTGGTGAGGGCTGGAGGCTGATAGCTTGCAGAAGCTGAGTTTTAAATGTGCTTGTTGAAGTATTCCCAGAGGAAAGGCTTGAGCAATACCATCCTCGCTGGGCTGAAGCAGAGCCCTGCAGGGCTAAGGGCACTCGTTCAAGGGGCTGGGAGCTGTAACATGGGCTCTTGGTTCCTTGGCTTAAGGTGAACGTGACCACCCAGGACTTTCCTCAGCATCACCCCAGCACAGGAACCACTTCAGCTTTGCTTTTACTGTGTGTGTTCAGCTTTGGTACAAGTGTGGACGTGACTATAAAAAAACCAAAACCAAACGACCCCAAAACCCAACCCAAAGTGAGCCCAAGCTCAGTCTCTAGAAATACTTGATACTGCAATGCTTAAAATGAATAAAGTTGTTGTCTCAGCTGTAGCAATTGTGCAAATGAGGATGGAAACATACAAAGTCCCATATTTATTTGCAGCTCCTCTTTAGGGATTGTCCCCACCGAGCTACATGGAAGCATCAGCTGGCCCCTGTGCTGACCCAGGGCAGAAGTGCAGATTTTCCTCTCGCTTCCACAAACGCTCGTCAAGTGCACGGAGGGACGGTGGTTTTATTTGTCGTATTCAAGGAGCCACAGTTGGATGTTTCACAACAAACTGGGCTCAGCCTGTGATTTACAGTAATGGGGAAGAG
>NW_010321249.1:43562-53074 GCF_000700745.2 Antrostomus carolinensis
CCAAGTCCTGTGATGGTTGCAATGATTTTTCCTTACTGCCACAGTGCCTGCAGCAAAGTGTTCATAAGCGTTGCAGCTTTTTTTGTTGTTGTTGTTGGTAGTGGCAGTGGAAGGCTTTGTTTTCTTGTATTAAGAGCAGCTTTCCATCCCTTAGGGTAGAACAAAAGAGCTTGGAAGCATGTTCTCAGTGTCCCCACAAAGACTCCAAAGGCAGTAGGATTTTTTTATTTTATTTTTTTCTTTTTTTTTAAAGGAACCTCCAATTTGTTTTCCCACAATTGCTTTAAGTCATTCTGGCATGAGTTCATTTCCTTTCTTGCCTGATTCATGGATGCTGGAGATGGGCAGGAGTAACAGAAGCAGCAGCAGCTACCTCCGTGTAGCTCCTGCTGAGCTCTGCAGGACAAGGAGGTGGGGAACGCTACCGAATTAGGTCTGCAGAGGGGTTTGGGCTGATGTGGTAGACCTACACCTTTTGTTGCTGTTGTTTCCATCTATAAATCTTATTTGCTGCTTATAGTTTTAGGATTTAATATAAATTTTTCTCTTACCTAGTAGAACAAGGTTAAGGGAATCAAAGTGTGAATGTAGCTTGAAATATTAAAATCAAGCTTGCGGTCCTATTTCAGTTCTCTTCAAAACTCTCACTTCTGGCCACTCCTGGTAGTGGCACAGGCCACCTTCTCATTTGTGGCCTGCCACTTTCCCCCTCCTTTGCTTTCGGTCCTAGAAATCACATTCAACTAAACCTTTCAGAGAAACACCAGAGGCAAATTAAAAGTGACTGTGAATAAAATAGACTTTGCCAGGCGGAGGGATTTGAGGTGTTGTACTGTCAGGGAGGGCAGTGGGTGAAGTGACTGAATCCAGAAACATGGAGAACGGAAAGGTCTGTAGGTGATCATAACATCAAAAACATGAAATAAAGTCAACTGCCCACGGTAGAAATGCAAGTTCAGGGACTCTGTTGCAAAGAAATGAAGGGAAATACAAAAGGGAATGTGAAACATTTCTCTGACTTTCATGGCTATTCATACCACAAGAAATCTCTCTTTGGGCTCCGGTTTTAAATTGTTTCTGGTTTATTTCACTGCTGCTATACCCTTAAATCATGGTAATATTCCTGAACGGAGAAAAGATAACTTGGGGGACTCTAGTTTCAGTGGCAGGAGAGTTAAACGCTGCTTTCAGTGTAGCTGCAGCCAAAATCCTTCCTTTCCTCCCCCCATCCTGAGCATCAAGGCATTAGGCAAACTCAACGGTAATAACAGCTTCTTGCCTCGTCAAGTGGGCCAAAGAGTTAAACTAAAATGAAGCTGGCAGTTGAATTTTATTCACTTAAACCAATTAAAAGGGACTCTCAGCTCCTCATGAGCTGTTATTCCCTGCAAAGAGAGAAAGTTTGGAAAATAAAAAAAAATCCCTGAGTGCCACAAAAATGTTAGGTTTGGGTTCGATCTCCCAACAAACGGCAGCTTCCCTTCAAAGAGGTTATTCATCTCGTGTCACACTTAGCCATCAAAAACGAAGCGGCTGGATTTCCAGCAGTGCTGGGCAGCTGGCAGCTCCCTTCGAGATCCTGACTCCTGTGTGCTCAGACCCTGGAGCAAGAGGAGCTTCTGCTCCTTCTGTGCTTTAGGGGGGTGGAAAAAACCCCCCCAAAAACCCACTTCACTAAGATGCCTTGGACTTGTTTGCAAGCCTGGCCCTGGCCACTGTGGTTGGTGGTCACTTCTGATCATCCCTTCCAGTTCTTCCAGGGAGGTTTACACAGCGATTCAGCTTCTCCTCAGAGTTGCTACGTAATGGGTGAAGGGTCCTGTTGCGACATGAGGTTTTTTTTTTTATGGGGGGAAAGCAGGAGCTGAGATGCTTTGGTGGTGGGGGGAGGAATAGGTCTTTCCAGAGAAGATCAAAGGAGTGAAGAGGAGGGGACTGACTTTTGATGAGAGGAGAGCAGGGCTCATCTTGCTGCCTCTACGCTGTAATTCATGGCTTGTTTTCAAAAGCCTTCATACGATTTCTTCCGTAATGGAGGGTAGGACTTGGTTAAATTGTAAATGAGTATTACTTCAAGTGCTCCAAGGAAATATGTTCTTTCCCCATAGAGCCCATACGTTATTTCCATGTAGTTACGGGGCCTCGCATTTCCTGGAACTATCATCCAGACCTTAATTCTCCTCACACGACATCCCTTTAAAATGGTGAACCTCTCTTAATCAACCTTTGTATCAGCAGCAAATTTGCAGTGTGACCTAATTTGAAAGATGTCTCAAAGTGCTGACTCAAAGGGTTGGTGAATAAAGGCCAGTCATTGCTGCTGTGACACTAATGCGATGCAAAACAAAATCGAGTTGCATCAGCTGAACGTTAGTTTGCAAAAAATGTTAGTGATTGAGGGCGCTCGCTGGTCATCTTTTATTTATACTTATGAGATTTATACTTTTTGGGGTCTGAAACGGCTCTAAAACCAACTTCTGGAGGAGAAGCACGATGAGACTCTTTAATGGTGAAAAATCCCAGTCGGATCCATACATCTAAGCTGCATCATTTGCACTTCATAATCTCCTCTCTTTTATAGAGCAGGAGGCAGACACATTATTTTAGAACTTTTATTAAAATATTTATACAGCAACAGATGAAAATTCTCATCGTAATATGTCACTTTGCATTTTTCACTTACGTTCCAAGTTTTTATCTTTTTTCCTTCTCTAATTGAAACGCAGCCGATATGCCTTCATTCCCTGGATAAGTAACTGTCTAAAACTGACTAGCAATTACTTTGGGACTTAAAGAAATAAAAAGGAAAGAAGGAATTTGAACCAGAAAGTTTATGGGGGGGAAAAAAAAGTCCTGCAAAAAAGAAACTCCGCCATATAGTTTTATTTAAATTTTTTTTGAAAAAAAGAAAAAAAGAAAAATGCATATAAATTATTGAGTTTTTTTTGCTGGGATTTTACGGGAACATTGTTTCAGTTCTTTTTTTGTCCCTTTAGCTTCTCTTTTCCCTGCTTTCTTAAGGAAACTTATTTCAGTTAGAACAACCTGGCTAGAGAGGAGCAGAGAGAGTTTCTTAGTCGGTTTGTCAAATATTGGCTGCTAATTAACACTCAGAAGAGTTACTTAAGAATCAGGGGTCTAGGGATGAACCAACTCAGCAAAATTTTTTCCCTGTGCCTTTTTTTTTTTTTTTAATATTCTTTTTAAATTGAAATGTCAATAATGCAAATTGTCTAATACGTGCTGATAAAACATCTATGACTTTGCAGTGAAGTGGTTGAAAACCAGCCACACACACACACACACACACAGAGGCAGAACAAGGGAGACAGGCCATTAATTTAAAATTTAGAGGACCAATAAGTTTTTGATAGCAATGGGTTACTGTGCTAATGATTATTTAACTCGCTTCATGTTGGGTTAAGTATGTACGGCTACGTAAAGTGTAACGCCTTATTGAAGTGCGACAATGAGACTTTTGCCTCTGAAATGTTATATCCAAAGCTGGGGTCGGGGGGAGGGAAGCAGTGAGGTTATAAAAAGCAGTTACTATTTGATAGAGCGTTTCAAGCAGAAGCTGTTACAATTAAAGAAGTAAATTTTGCTGCTACAGGAAAAAAAAAAAACAACAAACGTATACAAAACCAAAATACATCTATATTTTCCCTCTGTTCTTTCTTAGCCTGTTATTTTAGCATAGCTGCATTTATTGATGATTGCAAGCACAGAGAAGGGAGCATGGCTGGATGTTTTACACACTAGTTAGTCTCCTAATTCTTCTTCTTTTTTTTTCTTTATTTTATTTTATTTCTTTATTCTTGAGGTGTGTACTTCCATGATAAGAGACCGTGGGGATTGGAGTTTTTTTTGAGCCTTTTGAGCTTGAAGGGACATCTGTACATATTATTCAATAAAATACTGACCATCCTTTTTCAAGTAAAAGGCAACGCCACTTCTAAGTAAGCAGAGCGAGGGAAAAAAAGAAGGTAAGAATAGCAATAAATGTTTGATTCCCTGTAAATGATTTGCAGACCTTTTTTTTTTTTTTTTTAGTTCATCATTCGTCAAGTACACTGGTGGGGTTTTAAAAATGTATTTATTTCATCTTTCTAAAGGGACTGCACTTGCTAAACTCCCCATTTTGGGTTGTTAGTGCTTTATGTGGCGGATTCCATAGCAGTAGCACGTAAGTGCTGCCATTTGTGAATATTTTGTGTCCTTCAGCCCTCCTAGGAAGGTGTAGGTAGGAATGCTCTAAACCTTGTAATAGTTGCCTATGGAGAGAGGATGGCAAAGTAATGGCTAATGATCTGGAAGCTAGATGGAATTTAGAGACAAATACTAAACATAATCAATACATATATATATATATTAAAAAAAGAGATTTTTTTTTTCTTTTTTTATTTTCTAAAAACGAAGCAAAAAAAAAAATGCAATGAAAATTTATGACCTTAACATTCCTTCAGGGTCAAGCAATTTATCAAATTCTCTCACTTTCTGGTTTCAATTACACAGCTATTGTGGAAGGAACTTATTTTAGCAGGTTCATTTGCCTCAGTAGGGAATACAGGACTTTGGCCTAATGCTTCACCTTTAGTGCAGGCCATTTGAGCCTTAGAACAAATACCAATCATCACTCTTTGGGAAAAAAAAAATATATATATATAAAAAAATCTGCATCGGCGTGGCCTGTTGGAATGGGGTTTCTGTCAAGGTAAACGGTTGTCGGCAATGACTGTGGTAGAGTGGCGATAAATCCCATTTTATTGCTGAAAAATTCCAGCTTCTCTCCATGCCTGACAGCTCCCCACATTCTCGTACCCATTTGGGCAATTTCTGCACTATGTCCATCTGGTTCTTATTACCTCTCAACCTGCCAGTGTCTGATCCAGAAAAAGTGCAGGTCAAAAACAGGGGAAAGAAACCAAGGTGATGGACAAAACAGAAAGAGAGTGATTGAGAGACTGAGCCGCGCTCCCCGTTCCTCCCTCCCAGCTCCCCCAAAAAATCTTTGGGGGTAATAAACAAATTTAAGAGAGGTTACTAGCTTAACTTAATAGCTTAAGTATGAACTTGCCAGCAGTGTCCTTACAATAGAAAATTAAATGGGTAATAATCCACACGCTCCAAACTTTGATAATGCTGCTGAATATTTGATATTTGCCCAGGACACTAGTGACACCTGCCTAAATAAAACCTTTCTGAAGTGGGAAAAGTCAAGACTCCAAACCCTCAGTTATAGGAGTCCTGGTGTGCCCATTCCTTTGGCTTTTAGGAAGGCGAGATGTGCTTCCAAATAATCACTTTGGGTTGCAAATCATTGTAGGAGGTTGGCCAAAGTACAATTAAAATGTAATTTGGGAGACTAAAAAAACCCCAAAAAGTTAGGCTGGCTTCATGTGACAGAAAGTGAACAGAAAGAAAAATCTTTACTCCCATGTAAGTTTTTTGCATGCTGCTGAATCTGGACCTCCTTTAGGAAGTCCAGTTTCTTCTCAAAACCCTTTTTAATAAGGAGAGGGAATGTTTGTCCATTTTTTTTTTTAAATTTAAAAACCAAACAAATTATTGCAGGACAGCTGAACTGTTATTAAGTCAAAACAAAAAAAAAAGACACTTATTGCTATTTTCCCAGTAGAAACTGCATTGCATGGTATTTGTCAAGGACCTGCTAGTGCTATTGGGAGACAAGCCTTGATCCACCAACCAAACCTCCCCCCTTCAGGGGAGCCTGATGTGTTTAATTGCAATTCCCATATTTATTCTACCCCAAACACCACGTATTTCACCTGAAATGCTGCTTGCTGTATCTTTTTCCCCAGCAGAAGACCACTGCCCTGAACCTGTGGTCTCCTCTTAGCATTACACAGCCTCTTCCCCCGTTTTCTGAAGATGCAAGGGAAATGGAAACCAACTATTTGGAGCTGTTTCCTATCCCAAAGGTCTGACTGAATTCCCAAGAGCAGGAAATTTGGAGCGTGCTTTGGTGATCTTTGGTGAGCTGGGCTCTTGAGCATCCCATGATGGGCCTCTCATCTACGGTAGGACATGCTGGTAGGTGTAATGGTCTGATCTAGCACTGAAAGGCTGGAAATTGTGATGGTGGTGTTATGTTAGGAATTACTTCCCCATGGCTGGTAGGAACCTGTTGGCTCCCAGAAGCTCAAGCTGGGGTTCCAGCAGTGAAACAGCAAATGGCGGTGTAAGTTTCCCACGGAGTTGCAGGAACTTGTTGGCATTGAACAAGGAGATAGGACAGAAGAAGAGTAGGAAGCAAAAGGTGGGGAGAGTTCAAGTTCTTACTCCAGAATGGGTCACCTAAAAATGCCACGTATAAAACATGATATCCACCTGTCCTCGCTACTTCTCTTTCCGCTGTTGTTGTTTTTGCCCATTTGAAATAAGAATCTGGGGGCTTTTGCTTTGGTGGGAAGTCTTCCTCCCTGTTATCTTTTGGTGTCACTAACAGCACTGAGAAATCTGGCCGCCTACGGTTAGTATTTGTTTGCATTTGTCATGCACTATAGAATTTGATTTTTTAAATATTGTTTTCTGCACGCCTTATTCTTTATTCAGTTATGGGGGGGGGACACACACTATGTGGATTTATATGCTGAGCTACAAGACACCTCGGGAAAACCTTTGCTGGATGAACAGCTCTCATCCACTCCCTTTGATTTACTTGCAAAGCCATTGAAAACAAAAGAGGCTGACGACGAGGGAAGCCCCAACTTGGACAGGAAAAATATGTCAGCATGAAAATGGTTAATGGTGAGTATTATAGCTTCAAAACAGCCCATTGGCTACCCCTAAAGGATGCCCTGAAATTGTTAAACTCATCAGATGCAACTACCCCTCCTCAGCTAGCCCTTACGTTTGTCTGGCTAACAGTAAAAAAAAAAAACCTTAAACCTATAATAAATCGGTAACATATGTTGCCAGACAAGAATAAGTGATATAAATAAAGAGTCAAGAGACATAGCCCCTCAAGAACAATGTGTAAAGATTTAAACTTTCAATGTATTAGTTAAGCTAGGAACATTTTAGGAGTAAGTTGAAAGCGGTGTGCTGTTTGTTTATATCCTTCCTCCTCCTTTTTTTTTTTTTCCTTCTCTTCAGATTGCATTTTAAATCAAAATGTTCTTCTCCATGACTGACTGCTTTGCAGCGCTAGGGTAAGTCCCATTTTTCCACAGCTTAAACAAAAAATATGCCTGAGAAATCTATGTCAGAAAGGCATTTTGTTGGGTTTCAGTTTAGGAAATAAACACGATGCTGTTGAGAAGACAGCCTGTGGTTTTGTTGTATTTTTTCTCCTTTTTTTTTTTTTTTTTTTAAATCCAAGTATATGAAATTGTAGATTTTTGCAAACACTGCTACTATCAAGAAAGTCAGTTCTTTATGAAGGTGACAAGTCTCCAAACGTGTAATAAATTATCAGCAGCAGCGTTAAAAAAGAAAATATAAACAAAAAAATGCTTTGAGACTCAACAAGATGTTTTATTTATCTTTTTCTTTTATTGAGACATCCTTTGAAAAATGGCATAAAATAAATAGTTTTACAAAGCAACAATATAATCAATCTCTAAACGAGAAGATAAATCAAGGATTTCATTAACTGCTGGTAGCCAGTTTAAATTGTAGTCTTGTCCATAATGTCTATCTATCTATGTATGTCCAAGTTATATTAAAAACCTTTAAATGGCTTTGTAATATCAGCTACATCTAGCTATTATAATAATTAATGATACTGTTTTATAAATCAATATATGTATTCTTGATAAATTCATATCCAGTTAATGGTGTAATTTAAATAAAAAATTAATGTAATAAAGGACATACTGGAATAGGCAGGAAATCTTTAAAGGTTAAGAGGCAAATTTGTCTAAATTCTTTTCTTTGTACCTATTTTTTGAGGAAGCCTCCATTGAAATTCAGCTGATAGCAGGCTGGCTCTTCAGATTGCACTCTGGCCATTAGTTTTGTATTAACAGTGCTCGGTGAGTTTTTGCAGCCAAGGGAAAGGGGAAAGCTCCTCCAGCGACACGAGTACTTTCCTCCCTGGTTTCTCATCCTGCTGCAAACAAACAACAACAAAAAAAATATCACTCCAGTATTTGGCCAGAAAGAGAAACGGTAAAAACACCCTTTTTTTTTTTTTAACCATTCCCTCTAGATTCCATATTTGTATTATTACAAGGATATTTTTGTTTATTCTACACAGTGTCATTAAAAAAGGTAAAATATGAATATTTAGTTCCAGGCACGACGTGCATTCGGAGGAGCGTGGAAACCCTGCAGACTGTTCAGTGCAATAAAAAGCTGTTCTTTATCTCTTGTTTTAAATACAGTTAATCCCGTTTATTCAGCAAACACATCTAAGAACAACTTGGAAGACGGGGGGGGGGAAGAAAAGAAAAAGCTGGAAATTGCCTTTTTATATTTGCAGTGGTGAGAAACTGTGGCTCTGTTCCTTTGCTTTTATTTATAGTCAGTAACCACAAAATGTATCTCTAACAATAACAGGGGATTTTAATAGGCAATATTAATTGTTCTTCCCTTAACTTTTGATCTGAAATGTTTCAAACAAAAGCCCGCTGCCTGTTTATACACCGAATGTGTTTGAAGAATATCTTTTTGAAATGATGCAAAACACGATGCTTTGTCATCCCTACTGACACGGGACAGAAATGTCATTTTAATCCATCGAGAGGTTGGGGTTTTGTTGGGTTTTTGGTTTGTTTTGGGGTTTTTTTTGGAGGGTTTTTCGGAGCGTTGCTCTGCCTTATTTAGAGCAGCAGCGATCTGCGCAGTTTCTTTTGACACTGATGGGTATTTTGAACCCCTTACGCCGAGGGGAGGGAGGGAGAAAAAGGAATTTGCTGCCAGTCACCGCGGCGATCCAGCTCCACCAGCCATCGCTTATTTGCTAAAAGTTTACATTTCAAATAGGCTTGAAATTTAAAGGTGGGTTATCTGGACACTGGGGCCGTGTTTGGGAACGGAGGGAGAAAATAAAAGGAGGACAATTACGCTCGTGTGTTAAAATCTACCGGAGTATTGGTAATATAGGCATTTAAAAGGAATTTTGTGTTTCCATGCAGCCAGGAGCAGGAGATACACAGCTGTTCTAGGAGGCTTAATTCAGGTTTTATAGGAAAAACATCAAATGGCAGCTTACAGTAACACACATTACGTTACACATTTTAAATATCTTCATTTGCCAACATGTTGGGTTTTTTCTTTTTTTCCTTTTCTTTTTTTTTTTTTCCCTTCTTCCCCCACCTCTTGGGATCATTAATGTGTCTCTCCCCAGACAAAGCAAGGACAAGCCCCATCCTTAAAAATTATCTGCCTTTCAGATCATTCCCAGGCATGTTCCCCGCTTTTTATTACCGCGGATAACCTCTTAATGCTATCACAATTTTATACTTGTTAAGTGGACATCTTCCGTATATTTAACTGCAAACAAAGTGACTTCATTTCGGTGGGGCGGGGGGGGGGGGGGGGGG
>NW_010321250.1:0-9236 GCF_000700745.2 Antrostomus carolinensis
GACTTAGCAAAGATGATGGAGAGTGGTCTAAAAATGACTTCAGCCAGCTACCTTAACACCTGTGGATGCATCCCATCTGGGCCCATAGATTAATGGGTGTCCAGATTGCTTAACTGGTCCCTAACCCAGTCCTCATCCACCAAGGCAAACTTCTCTATTGTCCTGACTTCCTCTGGGGCCTCAGGGGTCCTGGGCTCCTCAGGACAGCTTCTATCAGAGTAGACAGAGACAAAGAAGGCCTTCAGTAACTCTGCTTTCTCTGTATCTTCTGTCACCAGAAGATACAGAGGCCGGTCCCTGCGCCTTTAAATGGTGGCCAAAGTCCCACCATGCGCCTCACTGAGGCAGTTAGCGGGCGCTGCCTGGTCCTCACCCCAATCCATAGAAGTTCATGAAGTGGATCATGGTCTTATTAGCCAACTACTTGCTGATTCAGAGGAGACTCTTAGTTCGTGCACAGAGAAAATGCAAGGTCCCGCTCAATACAGCTGGAGTGCTGACTGGAGTTTTTGGTTCTCACGTTCCACTTCCAAATATAGGAGTGAGGAATTCAAGAGACAGTTTTCTCATATGCCAGATTCAGACAGACTCATAGTAGATTATGCCTGTGCACACTAGAAGGATATCCTGCTGCAAGAACGCTTGTCTCATGAGAATTACAGAAAGTAGATATGACTTATATGAATTAGGAAATAGGAAAAACTTAAAATAAATAAATAAATAAATAAAATAAATATTTGCTTTTGAATTCTATAGCATATAGGATAATCAGAGTATATATGTTTTGTGTGTATGATTGTGGATAATATGTACACATTTTTATTTAAATTAACTTTTTGTTAACTGTGTCCATTATTGAAACTACTGTTCAGGTTTAGTTAACTTCTTTTCCAACGATACGAATAAAGATAATTAGGTTATATTTATTTTTATTTCCTTTGGCTAGGATTTATATGACGTGAATTTTAGTTGTGGGAAAATTTGTCAGTCTGTTACAATTATTTGTAAATTTAATAAAATTATATGGATAATTAATGTGTTGGGAATAAACTGTGTTGGGAAATTATCATGGTCACAGAGTTTAAATAGTTAAAAAAAAAAAAAGGAAGAATATTGTAGTTTGTCAGTCTTATCTCTATTGTTGACACTTTGTTTTCTGATGCAGCATTGTGCAAAAAGAATCAAAAGCAAACAACATATTCTGCACATATGAAATTTGTAGTATCTATCCTTTGGCACAATTCTCACACTTGGGAGTGAATGATGAAGAGGATTACAGGAAAAGGACACAGAGCCTTGAGGGCTAAGGCATTTGAAATCTGCCTTCTGTCATGGAGTTTTTATGCGATACGAAAAATTTCATAGCTGGTCACTAATTGCATATTTTTCTGTCTTTTGGGCACTCTATTAAATACTTTGGAACTGGCAATGAAAGAAAGTAAATTGAATGTTGGGACTGATGAGGAAAGTATAAGAGGCAAATCAGAGAGAGAGAATAGCATTTTATTTGATAAACCAGTCTAATGTTGATATTGACTTAGAATACTGCTTGTCTCTCTTCATCTCACTCTACTACAAAAGATGTAATAGGATTGGAAGAGATTCAAAGAAAGATAACAATGATGACCGAAGATGTGGAAAAGCTTCTGAGCAGAAACTCTTTGAAGGTTAGAGAAGAGACACCTTAGAAGGACTATGATCTCTGTCAAATCATGAAAAAAATAAATAACAAGTAGTTGTTCATTGCTTTAGAAAGAGAGAAATAAGAAATCTAGCTAAAATCAAGATGTAGAACTGTAAACCAAAACTACTTTGTACAAAATAGAGTGTCTAGAGAAAATTAAGTTGGATTCAAAATCATAAAATGGTAGGACAGTTTGAGTTGGAAGAGACCTTTAAAGGTCATGTAGTCCAACCCCCAAATCACTATATACTCAGAAAATTTAATCAAAGGGAACTAATTAAAATGTATATCACATCCGACTCAAAACATTCCTGAGCCCAAAATCAGGAAGTTAGGTGATATTTCAGGTATGTTTGTACACTTCTTACAAACCAACAGATACTCAGTGTTGTTCAGTGACAGGCAGAATACCTGGCTAGAGAAACATTGACTTCTAGCCAACAGCTACTATGACCAGTTTTTAAAAATATCTGTACAAATTCTGAGTTCTTACAGTAGCAACCGAATCTTTGGGAGCTGGCCTTCAGACATGCATTTTCAGACTGAACATTGAATACTCAGAAAGTGTGGAGTTCTACTCACCTAAGCTGGATTTTAAATATTTAAGGACATTGTTTGCCTTGAAACCCCTAGATTGGATCTGTTAAAGGTATCACCACTTAGGAGATCACACTAAGTCAGCAAGAGCCTTGTTTTTTAATGAGATGTGTAGTCCTGCAAAATACGTTGGTAAAACTATGTACCTGAGGACATGATTAACAGAAATTCAGATGAGGAGCTGTCAAATAGAGATGCTACTAGATTGAATGTGTCTTAAGGGAAAAAAAAAAAAAAAAAAAAAAAAAAAAAGTGCAGTTTTTCAGAGGCATTGAACTCGAGTCTGGAGCAGGTATTAAAGTTCTAATGGCACTGCCAGGCCTGACTGACCTTGCCCAGCCCCACCAGTGGCCTTCCCTCCTCTTCCACATCCCAGGACCCCATTTCAGCTCATCTTGGAACTACCTCAGGAATGACGTGGGAGTGCAAAGCTGCAGCATTGTTTTAGATTTTGTCTCTTGCATTGATATTGCAGGTAGCTTGTCTCCAGCGCTCTGTCCTAGATGGACCTCTCTGTTCCCGTATTTGATTCTCACCTATAAATCTGTCCACTTTTGGTCTCTACACTTACTTACAATGGCTTAGTAACTACAGTTCTTAATCCAGTTGTTTAAAACCTGAACCTAGATCTCTGCTGTAATTATACTTTCAATTATTATACTTTCAATCCAAGCTGAAACTAATAAGTGAGAAGTCAGATTTTTTTTTTTTTTTGAAAATGAGATGCCAGTTATACATTAATAAATGTTATCTCTTAACCACCTTTCTGACAGTTGCTTTTATGAGATCTGATCTATGCTGAAATACTTGATAGTCTTTCAACAGCAGACTGCCAACTATTGAGACTCTAGAAAATGTGACTCAATATTTTTCAGTTGTTTTGAATCTTGTTTCACTTAGTGCCTAAGCAAAAGTCAGAGCAAAAAATGTTAAAAACATCTTTATTTTAGTTATGCTTTGAGAACTGGTCTGTTAAAAACTGTACAATTGCATTCCAGATGACTTCATAGCTGTCTATACAGAAACAGATGTATGCATGAACCTATGTCTGTGTAATTTTAGTCAGATTCACTAGAAAACTTGATTTAATTCATTTGTTCTTCTGAAAAAACCTTCAGTTTATAGCTGTTGTCTTAAATTTGTTTGAATGGTAAAGAAAAATTCCTCAGATTCTAGTAAAAAAAAAAATCACCATTCATATTTTAAGTAATAACTTTAAATAATAATTTAAAATATGGTCATAGGATTCAAATGTGGGAGAGGAAACTGACAAACATGGAATAATGATGTTTAAAAATAAATCATTACAGACTGATATTTAAAAAAAATCATAAGTTATATTTAAATGTTACATGATGCTAAAATAGAACAACCTACACTGATCCCCTACACCCTCCTTAATAATAACTGCTGTTATCTGTTGTCCTATTCTAGCTTCCTTTTCTCCCATCTTAAAAAGCCTTTTATAGGTTAACCAAAAAAAGCTAAACAAATTTTCCTCAAAAGAAATTGATATGGTAGTTTTATTTTTTTAATAAATATGCATTATTTAATGTGCATTATTTAAGTGAAATAAACTTCTACTAAAACTCATACTCTCCCTGGTCGAGCTTGACAACAGCTCCAAAGAATGACTTTCTGGTTATCACTTTGTGATTTGGAAAGTTGCCCGTAACTACAATAGAAATTGCTGTTCTCATCAATCTTCAAGGACAGTCTGCATACATTTCACAGTCTTACGCTAACAAGAGACTGTCAAGTGTTCTAAGAACAAGTTACATATTTTTTTTCACTTACTGTTAACAGTATATTCCTAGACTCCTGAATCTAACTTCTTGCTACCAGGTTAGTGTTTTTTTTTCCCTTTCTTTTAATGTAACAACACATGAATTATATCATCCACTGTTCCAGTTATGCAGGTCTGGAAACAATATCGGTAATTGACTTTTTTGCTGGGTCTATCCTTGAATATTAATTGCTATTTGTTAATAAACTTTGACAGGTTCCCTCTACATATTGACTATGTTTTGGAAATGACTTGCTAACTAATCACATCAGAACTTTACAATTAAAAAACTTAAAGTTAAGAATGTACTTTTAATAATAAAAATAAAAACCAAAAAACTAAACCCACAAAAATATAGAATTTTATGTCTAAATTATTCCTAGTCTTCTGTATTTATTTACAGTTCAACACTAAATTTTCTTTTTGTTATGAGTGCTAAGTCAAAAGTGTAGTGTTGTCTGCAAATTATGTAAGTATACAGATCCATATGTTTCAAAGCACTTGCACAAGGTTTCATTGCAAATTATTTGTTCTATACCTTTCCATATATAGGACGTACTGAAAAATCTGTCTTCTTTACTAAAGAATGAAATGGCAGTCCTGTCATTTGACTTCCTTGCAAATTAATGTCTTAAATTTGTTACTTTATAAGTGAATTTCACAGTTTCAGAATTCAGAAAACAAATTTTGTTTCTTTGTTTACTAAAGCCTGATTTAATGCCTACTGAATTTTGGGGATATATATATATACTGGTAGATTCAGGAATCTTATAAAAATAACTGTCTGTGTTGTGTCACAAAAAATACAAATTCATCCTGAAGAATTCACAATATAATTTTAAGTAAGAGGGATCATGCAGGTGAAACAGAAGCTTTAAAGAGGAGCAGATGGGACAAAATAAATTATAATTAGTATAAATAATTTAATCCACACCCGTGGGTTTGTACAATTAAGTCTTCCTTTCTGTAACTGCTCTTCAGCTTAATTTTCAATGGACAACTGATTTCTTTTATTTATAACAGAAAATGGACATATTAAGAGGTGTCAGATCTAAAGACAGCAACAATGAAAAGAATAATAATAAAAATTAAATAAAAATAATAAATGGTTCCAGTCAGAATTGCATGACATAGTATTTAAAAATCAACCTGAATAATAGAAGCATAAGGTTTATAAGGTGACATACCATTGTTTATCCTAACACGTAGCTAAAAATTGAACAAATTTGGCAGTAGAGAAAAAGCACAGCTGCAACATTATCAGCAGGTCCACAGCAGGTCTGTTCGAAGTGAATGTTGCTCATTTGTACCAAATAACCCTGTAACTATTTAGTAGTGTGTAGAAGGTAACTTCAGGTAATGACACAAATTATGAGTGACTTTGAAGTTACTAGACTGAAGATCACCTGTTTTACAGGATTTTAGATGTAATTATGTAATTTTTCAAGACAGAAAAATAACATTTAATATAGAATCATAAAATGGTTAGGGTTAGAAGGGACCTTAAAGATCATCTAGTTCCAACTCCCCTGCCATCAGCAGGGACACCTTCCACTAGACCAGGTTGCTCAAAACTTCATCCAATCTGGCCTTGAACACTTCCAGGAAGGGGGCATCCACCACTTCTCTGGGTACCCTGTTCCAGTATCTTATAATAAAGAATTTCTTCCTAATATCTAACCTAAATTTACCCTTTTTCAGTTTAAAGCCATTACCCCTCATCCTATTATTAACTGCCCTTAAAAAAAGTCCATCCTCAGCTTTCTTGAAGGCTTCCTTCAGGTACTGGAAGGTGGCTATAAGGTCTCCCAGGAGCCTTCTTTTCTTCAGGCCTTATCATTACATAATATTTATCATTTTATAAGACCTTTGTCATTTCAGACTCTCTGCAATTCAGAGATATCACTTTCCTTTCTTGTCAGGACTGGAGTAAAATATTATTTATTTTTTTACATTCAGGGTAATCTGTTCTTATTATTCATATAACTGTAGTAATTAACACAGTTGTTTCAGTCAGGTACTGACTGATCCGATAGTCCAAAGATAGGATTGTGATGTCTAGATTGCAGCCCTTTGACATGCTTACTGCTCTGAGTGAAAAGGAGCTGCTCTTCAGTATGGCTGTATTTTTTTCTTTTCCTTTTTTTACTCTGGGTCTTTTTTTTTTTGTCTTTTTCTTTTCTTTTTTTTTTTTCTTTTTTTTTGTTATAAATCATCTTCCATAGTATGCCATCTTAACTGCTCTAGGCAAAAATGTGGTGCTTAATTACAAAGTGTCATAAATTCATATGCCATTTGTAACTTTAATAGCAAAGCATCAGTGAGATTTGTTCTGCCAGCACTAGGGCTGAGGAACATTGAAAGCCAAATTTCACAAGTTAATGGCCTGCCCTTTTCTGACGGCACACCAAGCTTTCACACTATTAACTAACACTTCACTTCACTCAGCCACTGAACTGTTGAGAAGAGCACTTTAGCAAGTCTGAACAGCAGAAAAAAAAATCAAGTAAATCAAAACCAGTTTGGAACAAGGCATAAAAATAGAGAAAAAGGTGTATCAAAGGAAAAACTTTAACAAGCAAAACAAAGTAACTTGATATGTTTTGATAATTCTTATCAATAATACATCAATACAATGAATAATATATGTTATAAGTTTTCAATTTTTGAATAGTTTTTTTTTTCCATACCAAGGAAAAAATAATCAAATAGTCCTGAAATATTTCAGATTGGTTTAGAGGTTTGATTCTACTTATATCAGATAGTACTTACTTTATTTAACTAATTTTGAAACATGATAAATCTCCAAATTTTTCCCTGTGGAGATAACTACATTTTACAAAAAATTATTCAATGAGAAAGATGTTAACATTTTTAATTCATCAATGAAATCATATGTTTAGATTCAATTATGAAAACACACTTTGTTTTCACAAAGCACAGTAGGTTACTAATACATAGATGAGAGCTCTTTAGTTAGAGACAATTCATCTAGAATTGTATGTAATTGTATCATTATCTGTTAAATATATGCACGCATACACATTTGTTTGCAGACCACAACTTACACATATAAAATGGCAGATCACTGAGAAAACTGTGTGAACAATTTTCTGAAGAAAATTCTTGGAAGTAAATGAAACCTAATTCTTATTGTGGAGGCAACTTAATATGAAGATTTTAGAGAAGTGGAGGATTGTATGATTACAACTTCAGACTTAAATCTATATCAAAAGTAGCACATCAGAGGAGGTGTGTAAAACAAACCAAAGTTTCTGATCGACTGCATGGAATCTTGTGGGTACAAATACTAAGGAATGCACCTACTTCTTAGTTAAGTGATATACATATTCAGATTTTTGTCAAATGTCCCCATTTTTGTAGTAAAAATGATTTAACATTTGTTTGTAATCATGGCTCATAATGTTTTCTTTGCCATTGCATCAAGGAGAATGTCTGAAAGCGTATTGGAATATTGCACCTGGTTTCAGTGAGATTCCCATATTAGGCTGAGGAGAAAATTAGCTTCCTAACAAAATAATTTGTGGCTCTGCCTTCTTCTCTAACCATTATAATTTTCTCAGAACTGAGACCAAGAATTTGCTGCAAAACACTACATTTATGGGTTTGGTGCAGCCCATTCGTAGCTCAGTTAGAAGGATTAAAGCATTTGAGACTAAATAAAACAGTAACAGCCTTTTAGTTTATATTATTTCAAAATTGCAGTTTTGCTAACTTTTGACATCTATATAGATGCCTTAGAATCCTCATATAAAATAATGAAATGGAACAATATCACTTGCAAATTAATAAAAAATATGAATTATATAATGAATATGATGAAAGATTAACCATATAATTGCCTAGGAATGCCAAGAAGTCACAGCTGCCTTTCACAATTGCAAAGCTAAGCCACCATTGTGAATAAAGCTTCAAAAACTGCTAATGCTAAAGACCTCATATGCCGTTTAAGTACTTAGTATATGTTTTTAAAGTCAAGTCACAACAAGACAGATGCCAGAGAAATAGGAAAATAAAATGGGCTGTAGGTGGGTAATAAGAAAGAGAAGTAACAGAACAGGCCAAGGATAAAAAAAAAAGAGGGCTGTTTAGATGTCACTCAGCATTTCCTGTGAGATATTAGCAAACCTGGAGATGATTACTTTCTAGTAGTTTGCTTGTTGTTCCATTTGTTCAATTAAGTGTCTCTGGAAAGAATGTACATCATTAAAGTTGGTGATATGAAAAATTCTACTTAAGATCCTCTTTAGCTGTTCAGTCACAGACAAAAAATATTTCTGCTTTGCCATCCTCTGTCCATATTTTTAATTTTCAGACGGAATTCTTCATCTATTTCCAAAAATTTTGATGTAAAATCACTAGACAAAGAAATGAAAAGATTATTGTAGACAGCAGCTATTTAAAACACTGTTAGATTTAGTTCTTGAGAAAGCAGGTCTTGAGATAAACTTGGTGACAATTTTGATGTCATAAAATCAGACAATAAAGAAAATAATTATTGAATGTGGAGAGACCTTAAACTGAAATATCTTAGCTCTGTTTAAAAACAGTAAGACTTTGAAAAAGTTGTTCTACATACATAGAGAAATGTGTGAATTCTCTAAATAGTGTTGCTTCTGTGATTAAATCGTTAAAAAAAGACAGAGAGAGAAAACAATATTCAAAACACTAAGGGAAGGATTGAATGATACAGGACTGAAAAATTGTTCCCTTCTTAGATATACCACTGCATTATCACAGAATATCTCCAGAGATGCAGGCTCCACAAAGTCCCTGGGCAGCCTATTCCAGTGCTCCATCACCCTCACAGTAAAGAAGTTTTTCCTTACATTCATTCCAGTTTTTGCCCAATTTCCCCTTGTCCTGTCACCGGGCATCACCAAAAAGAGCCCGGCCCCATCAATTTGGCCCCCACACTTCAGGTATTTCTAGACATTGATAAGATCCCCTCTCAATCTTCTCTTCTCCAGGTTGAAGAGTCCCAGCTCTCTCATCCTTTCCTCACATGGGAGATACTCCAGGCCCCTAATCATCTTTATGGTCCTCTGCTGGACTCTTTCCAGAAGACCCCTGCCTTTCTTGAACTGAGGAATCCAGAACTGGACACAGTATTCCAAAAGTGGCCTCACCAGGGCAGAGTAGAGGGGG
>NW_010321251.1:0-2024 GCF_000700745.2 Antrostomus carolinensis
GGTGAGTATCGCGATTGTCGCGACAGAGACCCATCCGAGCCGCCGTATCGCGAGAGGGGAGGCGGGCTGGGGGCCTGCCCGGGGGCTGCCCGCTTCCTCGGGCTGCTTCCCCTCCCCTCACCCCCCTTCCCCCGCCGCCCTTTGTGCTGCGCCTCCGCAGGGCTGGCTGCCTTTCTGTTGCTGCCTTCAGAATAATTCTTTATTTATATTTGTATTTTCTGGGGATTCGGGAAGTTTGGGGTTTGGTTTTTTGTTGTTGTTGTTGTTTATTTGTTTTCCTTTTTTTATCTTTTTATTCTTTTTTTCCTTCCCCCGAAGTTGGCCGAACCAGGCTCTGGGGCTTGAAGGTGCCGGGGGAAGCTCTTTGTCATGGAGCGGCTGGCCTGGAGAAAAACATCACTTACAAAAAAAATAGAAAAAAAAATCGGTCAGTATTTGGAGTCGGAGGTTTTCTTGAATCGGGGGAGTGAGGTTTTTTTTTTTTTGGCTGTGGTCTTGTTATATTTATTTTTTTCGGGGAGGAATGAGTCCCCCTGAAGTCCAGGCTCCATTTATCGCAGCCCCCTCTGCGGAGCGTTGAATGGGGGAAAACAAAACAAAGGGGGATTTTGTTTTGCTGGTGTTAACCTGCAAAATGTTGGTGGGAAAGCTTACTTCTTTTTTTTCTTTTTTTCCCCCCCTCTAGCTCTTCCACATTTAATGTTGTTTTACTCTGGAAGAAGCCAAATGGCTGGTAGATAAGTTGTTTCTTTTTAATTTTAAGCTTTTTGGGGGGAATTGTAAGGTTTCTCTCCCCTATCCTCAGCTTTGGCTCTTTTGTGAGCAACTTGTGATCCAGCACAACTCTTGTTGGGTTTTTCTTTTTTTCTACTATTTTATTTTTTTCTTCGTGTAGTTAAATAATGTGATTTGAGGAAGAGCAAATAATGGCAGGGGCACATTTCTGCCTGGAACAGCCACAGAAGATTTTTTTTAAAAAGCAGGGGAGACAAGCAGTGGTTGTGTTTTCAGCTTGATATTATTTTTTTTTTTTCTTCTTAAAAGGGATAACAATATTACATAGCAGTTAGTATATATTTATACTGAAAGCTTTTGTCTTTTTTTTCTCTTTGTTTTTGTTTTAACTACCTCCTCAAAAACTGCAGCTATTTCACCTCTGCAAAATGCAGCTTCTGGAATACATGCAAGCAAAAAGCAGTATAGATGTGTTTTTTGGCCTTGCCTTTTAAAGGCCACTCGTTTGCTTTGGCTGGGACTCCTCTCTGCCTTGAAAACACACTACTTGGCCAGTGACATTACAAAGGTTTCAGCTAAACAGAGCTGGTGTTTCTGCATCTGAAGGACGATGGGTTTTATTTTTTCCATTTTGAACGTGCGTGGGGGGCGGGGGAAGAGCTGGGGGGAAAAAACCCGTTTCCGGTTTCTGTTCAGCAGCATTTCGGGTTGGTTTTTTGTTTTGTTTTTTTTTTTTTTTGTTTTGGCTTTTTTGGGTTTTTTTTCCACAAAGAAGCAGCCAGATGACCTGTTGATGATACATCTTCCGTCGCTTTTTATGCCGAAAGGCGCCGGTAGGTTAGTGGAGATGGAAGCTTCAGCCAAACAGTCTACTTAGATTTTTCATCTGCATGTGTCGTCGGTCGTGTGGTCTGTGTGGCTTTGTAATGTTTTAGGCCGACAGTTTTGGAGTGAATAATGTAGTGCCAAAGTTCAGATGTCTGCACGGGATGCTTCTCCCCTCTCTTCTCCCTTGCCCTCTTTTTCCCCCTCAAGAAAAAGCCTGGTTTGTAGAAAATTCAACACTCTAGTTAAAAATTAGAGCCTTTTAGTGCCGCATAAGGTAAGTGTCCTGACTCCTTTTGAAGTCAGATGAGTGGCCAGTCGGGAAGCTTTAGGAATGTGTTTTAGTTGTATATAGGCACCTACCGAGCACCTTAAGCTTAAACATCTCCTGTTTCCAATGAATTAAACTTGTCGCAGCAGCTACGTGGTGTTGAGTGTAGTCCCTAATGAACGTTTCCATTCCT
>NW_010321251.1:2042-4343 GCF_000700745.2 Antrostomus carolinensis
TGAACACTGACGTGTATTTCTCAACACAGCAGCAGGTCACCGTGCTAGTGTTTGTCTTGGAAATTAAAGTTTTGAGTAACTACTGTTATTTCAGATAAAGCCAAACTTGGATATGAGTGTTAGTGTCAAGTCTGTCTGCTACCACTGGTTTGTATTTTGGTGTCAATACTGGTTCCTGTTAAGAAACTAGGGATGGAAAACAGGATCTTTTCACTTGAGGATTTATAGGTAGAGACTGTGTGTTTGTAGATGCAAAATAGAGCATCATCTGCTTGGAGCCAGCGGTATTTAACACTCTTAATTCATTTGTAAGGAACTAATTACAAGTATATTTTGATACAAAATGTCTTCTCAGACAGGAACTCTGGAATACAGAAAACCCCAAGCTGTTTGGAGATGCTAATCCATGCCCTGAACTAAAAAAGGAAGGATGAGGGTGTTTCATGAGAACTCAAAGTCACCTTTAAGTGTGAAATTATATAGTTAATTAGTGATTCCTGCAGGATGCCAATCATTGGAGGTACTCGTTAGCTGGTCACTGTGTGCCTCGCTGGTTAAATGGTAAAAGTTTTGACTGCAGGTGGCATCAAGAGAAAAAAGTCCAGCTCCTTTACTTCCCAGGTGTTGGTTCCTCAATCTCCCGATTCACGGGCGTGCTGACAAACTGTCAGAGGAAGCGACAGCAAAGAGATGCTGTAGGAAGTAGGTCGAGCGCTGCTAAATGCTGCTGAGAGAGTTTCAGTGGGAAAAAGTAAGCGTGTTTCCATCTGATCTTGTGTCTGTTTCTTTTCAATCTCCTGGTTAACAGGAGGCACCAGTAAATCTCATGCTCCTGCTGTAGTCTCCTGGTTCTCCTGAAATTAATATTGCATCTCCAGTCGGGCCCAGTAGTATACCTGGAAAGATCAATGGGGAAGAAAGTGAAAGAGCAATTTAGTTCTGATCCCATGAGGTGCAAGTTGTGTCTGTCAGGCAAAGCTGAAGTGGCTCTGTGTCTCCCAGGAGGCCATGGGCAGCTCGTGGGATGGATTTCCCTCTCCATGTGCTGCTGGAGGCTCTCCGGTGAGAGGCTGGAGGTGGGCTGGAGCAGTACGGGAGCATCATGGCATGTGCTTTGTGGCCTTAATGTTTTGCGGTGGATGTGGTGATTAATAGTCACAAGTGTTTGTAAGTGTTTCTCATTTAAAATGTTTCAATTTCATAGAATCACAGAATGGTTTGGGTTGGAAGGGACCTTAAAGCTCATCCAGTTCCAACCCCCCTGCCAGCAGCAGGGACACCTTCCACTAGACCAGGTTGCTCAAAGCCTCATCCAGCCTGGCCTTCAACACTTCCAGGGAGGGGGCATCTACAACTTCCTTGGGCAACCTGTTCCAGTGTCTGACCACCCTCACAGTGAAGAACTTCTTCCTAATATCTAATCTAAACCTCCCCTCTTTCAGTTTAAACCCATTTCCCCTTGTTTTGTCATTAACTGCCCTTATGAAAAGTCCTTCCCCAGCTTTCTTGTAGCCCCTTCAGGTACTGGGAGGTGCTATAAGATCTCCCCGGAGCCTTCTCTTCTCCAGGCTGAACAGCCCCAACTCTCTCAGCCTGTATTAAAAAGCCTGGCTTCCAGGTTAAAAAAGAAGTTTTGACATGCTAGAAATCATCCTTAAACTACAAAAAAAGCAAGTGCTATCCTTTTTCTTAAAAGCAGTAAAAACTATTGACAGTAACTTGATTTGCAGAAAAATTACAGCCTTGCACTGTGAATACATTCTTTTTCAAAGATCTTGTATTCATATGGATTTGAAAAGATGTTGCTTCAAGTAGGAAGAGGTGCTTTGGGAGTGAGCACACGGCTTAGCAGCTACCTAGGTAATCCCTGTGCCATGGACGTCTCTGGCTGACCCTTGTCATGTGCTAGGGGAGCACCAAATGTTGCTAACTGCTCAAAATGACCTTTCTGGAATAACCCTGTAGTCATGAATGGATGTAAAAGAGTTGACTAGAGGCTCTAGAGGAAAAATCTGTTGTCTTCTGCTGGCACCCTGTGCTGAAGGTAGGTGGTCATCAGTACCAGTGTTGCTCGGGCAGTGTCTCCTGGCTGGTGTCCTGGGTGTCAAGGCTGAAGGTGGTGTTTGGAGACGTGGGCTCAAGTGTGAACTAGTCAGCAGCTTGTTTGATTCGGGCTGGGTGCAAGCATTTGGTTAAAGATTGATGGTATCCTCCGGTCTCTGCCATGCAGGAACACAGTTCAGTTCATGAATAGGTAATAAAAGTTAATCTGCTGACCTTGTTTCTTAATCCATCCTGCTG
>NW_010321251.1:4356-4797 GCF_000700745.2 Antrostomus carolinensis
AGTTCTATCATAGTGACTTGACTGCCACCCATGGTAGGTCCTTAAATAAATGCTGAATTTTAGGCTCGAATCTCCTGTACTCGAGAGTGGGGCGAACTGAGCCTTGTAGTGCATTTCTGGCTGTGGTTTCAGGATCGGGAGTGTCCTATAATTTTCCTGTCCTGATTGAAGGTATATGGCAGTTGTTAAAGCTTTTGACTGCTCTTACTCTTACTCTGGCCCCATAATTATATCCCTGCTGGGAAGAGGGTTCATTTGATTCACACTCACATTGCAATACTGCCCTTGTTCACCAGTATAGTGTGTTGTAGAAGACTGGATATGTGTCTTGCTGGCTCAAAATGCTCTTGATCTTCCTTGATGTTGGCTATATAGCTATGTCAACCAGATGTTCTTCTGTGCTGACCCTCTTTGCAGCAGATTAATTGCATAAATGTGTTT
>NW_010321251.1:4837-18692 GCF_000700745.2 Antrostomus carolinensis
TAATACAGAGATACTTGGGCCAGAGAGGTGCTGGTCTGGCTATATTAGATAGGGTGGGTGTGTGTGTTGGTGGGAGCAATTGTCTGATTGACACAACTTAAATCAAAGTCCCAGATACAGGCAAGCTTTTGCTGATGGAGTTTTTGTCAGCATTTTATTTTATGTATTTGGGGAGATAAGCATGGTGGGTTTGGTAAAAAGCTTTTGTCACTAAATGCTGCATTTCCATTTGTGGGTCTGTAACATTTGCTATAGTGGCTGAAGCTCTGTGTTGTAGACAAGTCTATAGTGTAACACAGAAATGAACAGCAAGGAAGGTAAAAAAAGCTGATGTTAAATAGGCTTAAACCAGAAGTGATCTACAGAATAATTTTTATTATTAATATTGGGATAGTTGATAATATGTATAGCTACTAGAGAATGCTGTTTTGTGGATTGATGGAGGCTTTGAGCAAGTGGGATATATCAAAAAATATCTTGTAGATGCTTGCAAGATATGGGATTGGAGCAGTTGGTCAAGTAAGATTATTTGGGAAAGAGGTTTTTTGAGCTAGGACTTGAGGAGAAGATGGAAAGAAAAAACCTAATCACTCCCCCCCTCCAAAAAAAAGAAAAACAATAAACAAAACACAAAACCCTGACTAGCCAAAATTGTCTTTAAGTAGTCCACCATCAATGGGTTTTTGCGTCTGTTGCCAATTGATTCATCTGCCTGGATGTACATAGCTGCTTGTATTTCAAGTATGCAATGTTTCTGCAACTGTATAACCCTTTGGCCTTCACTGCAAACACTTAAAAATAGTCTTTCCTGAGCTGGGATACCTATTTTCCTTACTTCATGGGCAGGGTGGGGGATAGAGATCAAAGTTGAAGGCACTGATTTGTTTTCTGTTAAGATTTGCTGTTGGCATCAGTGAAGCTCAAGGCCTGGAGGAATTTCTGGAGGTATAGTGAGAGTAAATCTGATTTGAGCATCTCACCCTGACCTTCTCACCTCCAGTGTTCCTGCTTAATTTGTCTGAATGAATGGAATAGCAAACAACTGGAAAGTAGCTGCTTTTATATCTCTTTCTCCCTCTCTTCTGCCAGCTTGTCCTCTAGGATGGTAACCCCTTCACCTCAGTCAACAACACAAATGTAATTGTTTTTTGGGTCAGGGCAGTCAAACTGGCATCTGTGGTTTAGATCTGGCTTGAAATGTTTCCATCCAGCTGGTCATCTTTACCCAAGAAGTGATCAGCGATGGCTGGGGCAGCACACGAAGCACCTAGGTGGAGATTTAGGTCTGGGAACCAGTGTGCCTGTGTAACCTGCACATCTGACCCTCTTAACCATCAACTCCATTGGGATGCTGTAAGACAACATTAAACTATGAGCAAAACTAGACTTGGGTGTGTTTGGAGTTCCTTTTCTTGTGTTAAGGTCGTGCCTCTCTGATGGTTACAGGTCTACCCCAAAGTGCCTGCTTTCCCTGCCCTCAGTTCCTTCTGCTTTTAGTGACTGAGCAGTATTAAATAGTAAAGACTGGATTTTAAAATACTACAAACTTGAGTACTTCACCTGTGTTTTCTTTGTCCTAAGACAAATTATTCACGTTAAATGATAAAACTGGTCCCTGAGAACTCGGGCTAAGAAATCTCAAGGCTCTTCTTCTCTTAAGTGTTAATATGTGTACTGAGATTTTTGTCTGATGCTACCTTGATATCCTTTCCACTTATCTGAAGCAGTTGTAGCTCAGTACAATATTTTTACAAGAGTAAATATTGCTTTAATTGTGCTTTAACACATGGTTCAACTGGGAAAATAAGGAAAGGTTCTTTTTGTCGTATTATGTAGCTGAACTATTTATTTGGGGAAGAAAATCCAAAATGCATCACGTGTGGAAGCTTACTATAAAGTAATTTGCTTCCTTGTAAAGAACTTGTTGCTCATTTTCCTTCTTTAATGCACCTCTTGGGATAAACTGCTAATTCTAAAAATATGTCAGTTCCGCCATTTCCCACTAATATATTTTTCCTTTGTTTGGCTTGGTTTGCTTTTTCCCTCAGCCACTTTAAATACTCTGAGGAATGCTCAACATGGAAGAAAATGAATGCACGTTGGTATTTGAGTTGCTGTATTTAGATGGCTGCTGTATTTCAAGGCTAGTGGGAGATACCTTTGAAGGTCTGTTCTGCAGTGAAAGAGCATTCAGGGGTGTCTCACCCTACCTGCGACATGAGCTAAGGGGTTATCTGCTTCCTCTTGGATCTAGTTCCTTTCAGCTGGGCAAGCACTCTGTTTTGAATTTAGGAAATCAAATGTAACATGCTACTAAGGATTGTCAAAATCTCTTGCTAGAAACTGGAAGAGTCCCTCATGTGTGGGAAACCAGAGCTGTTGACTATTCCTATATGGGAAACTAAAGTTATGGAGTGTTCAATCAATGCTGCAATTTCCATCTTCATGATCAAACTTTGATGGTAATTCAGTTTCAGATTTAGGAATGCTGCTTTCAGAACTCCACAAAAAGCTGTGTGATGCCCAGAAGTGGCAAGAGTGCGTTGCCTGTCCGTGCACAGCTTCCTAGGGAATGTTTTTTCCTTAGATTACACTAGAGTATTCCTAGTTTATTTTCTGTGCTTGAGTGGTGGGTGGCCCAGTCTTAGCCCTAGCACACCACCTAGGCTGGAATGGCCAACACACATGAGGTTGGGAAAGTTGGGTTGGAGAGGAGAAAGAATATCACTTGCTGTGTGCTTGTTAACGATTTGGTATATTCAAGTGACTCTTTTGTCCTCTTTTTCTTCTTCAAAAGAACAAATTAAAGCTACATGTAAAGATCATCTCTATTTTTATCCAGAAAATGTTTCCAGCTTGTTCTTGCGTTGGATATAGGTTCTGTTTAATTGGCATTGTAATGTTAAAATATTTTTAACATCCGTAGTGATGGTTAGAAGTTGAATAAGAGGGGAGAAGATAACAGTCAAACTGTAAAACAAGTTGTTGTGGTAATACCCAACCTGCTATATGTGTGTGTTGGGGGATAATTGTTTAATGTACCTTCAGCAAAGAGCTGGGAGAGACCCAGCTCAAATTCCCTGAAGCTTATGGGGGCAAACCTTAAGCCCTGCTTTTTAACAGGGAAAAGATCTCAACGGTTTTGTTTGCTTTTCAGATGGATGGTGCAGAGAACTAGAAGGCCTAAAAGCAGGTTCTCAGTGTTTCATTTGTTCTTTTTTTTCTCCTGTGATCATGTTTGGGCCAATTTGTGATGGTAGTTCTGACACTTTAGGTAAGGACTGCCTCCTGCTCCAGTCTGCTGTCTCTGCGCTTCCAAAGTTAGTTAAACCATCATATATGGTTTAATATACATATAAATATACATTTTTTAATATAGACCCCATCTTTTTAAAAACATATATATATATAAATCATATGTATATATCTCTGTATAACTGTGAACTTCATACCCTGGGATTAGCAGACCAAGTTTAAGACAAATTATATTGTAATGCACGTTAGTCTGAAGCCAGTTGATCGCCTCCTTGTGCTTAGATGACTTTCACAGCCAAGTCACCTCCTCTTGATTCCTGTGGTAGGTGGATCCATCACACTGGATCTTTGTTCTTTGACGTTTTTTCTTTTTAAATAAGGTAATTACTATGCTGTTGATAGCCCACATCAATTGTTTTAGCATTCATTTGGTGCTATATGTTGTGGATGTAAAATATTCCAGTAGAGTTTTGGTTTTTGATGCAGCATGAACTGTTGCCAGTTGGTTAAGGCTTTTGTAAACTCCTCAAGGTTGTTGCAGAGGGCTGGAGTGCACTGAGGTGAGGGTAGCAGCTGTGTGGTTGTTTCTTTTTTCTCTTTTCTTTTTTTTTTTAAAGTATTTATGCGTTATTCTATTGAGGCAGTTAGCCACCTGCTCAGTTTGAGGAACTCATCTTGATTTTGCAAACAGATAAATGCACGAGTGGCTTTTATTTTTATCCATTTATTTATTTCTTTATCACTTCCACGTGTGTGTATTTTTGCAGTCAGCACTGTGGCCAGTGTGTTAGCTTTGTCTGAGGCTTTCTGAGTCACAGATGTGGACAGAGAGTAGGTCCTTGTACCTCTCACTGCTGGCTGAAAAAGACCAGGATGCTCTAGTGAAATGTGGGGGCTTATAAGCCACTTGTGACTTAAATATAGCAACTGCTTTTGAGTTTCAGTGCCAGTATATATTCACTATTTAGTTTTTTGAGTTTCTGTGCCAGTATATATTCACTATTTAGTTTTTTGAGTTTCTGTGCCAGTATATAGTCACTATTTAGTTTTTTTTCCCCTCACTGAAATAACTATTCATATTTCACTGTTCTGAGATGTGCATAGCTAGCAAGGGAAACTCCTGCCTCTAAAGGGAGAGCCTTACAAGCATTTTCCTGCAATTTTTCTCTTACTGTAACTTTGGAGAGGAGCTTGTTTTAAGTTGTGTCTCAACAGGAGCAGAGATAGGAGCCTGCTGCAAAAGATGAGGGAAGAGTTAACCTTTACCTTAAAGCCAAGAGAGACCAGTCTCAAAGAAGTGAACAGCTTATTTATTGTGTCACTAAACATGTGTAACAAGTGTCTGGTGTCTTTCAGTCTCTTAGAGTCCACAACAGCAAGTATTGTAGGCATGCTGCTATTATTTTATAGCTATTAGTGAGGAGGATTAACAGTCAGATTTGTCTGGCTGTTTTGGTACACATTTCAAAACCTCAGTCATGAAGGCAGAGCAGTTTAAAGATCTGGATAGTATTTGGCTTGCATGTAGAGTGAGATGACATGAGAAGTGTCTCGCATCGCTCTGGGCAGATGTCAAGTGTAGCATTGCCTGTTTTCTCTTCTCTTGCTCCCCAGCTTCCCAGGAGGGCTGGAGCTGTGGTCCTGTGCCAGCAGCTTGTACTGGCCTTAGAGACAGGAGGGGTGTGTTCCCTCCCGAATCCCTGGGAGATATGGGGAAGGGTGTGTGATCCCTCCCATATATAATCACAGAGAACCTAACAAAGCTACAACTGTGCTCCACTGTCCTGTCCAGCTTGGAGTTCAGTGTATGGGAGGTGGTGGGGAGAGGAACCTGTGTGCTGGGATGATGGATGATGTCTCCAAAGCCCCAGATGGGTGTTAGGCTTGTCTGCCTTTTTTTTAATCCTTATTTTAATGAAGGTAAGGAACTCACAGGTGTGTTGATGCTTAATTTGCTAATGTTTGGAGGCTGCTACAGAAATACAAATTAGTATTCAGTTACTAATCAAATCTTGCTCTGCTCTGAGGCATGCAAGCTAATAAAGTACCAACAAATGTGAAGGTGGGTGAAAAAAACACCAACCCAACTGATAGTGCAGCGTGAGTTCCCTGAGTTCACACTTCCCACTTCTTTCTTTTGCTTCCACCGTGCCTGATGTTTCAAAGTACATGTCGGTGTGACCAAGGACCAGGTACAGAACTTGTCTGAGGCACAAGCCTGGTGGTGAGGAGGCTCAGAGCACAGCGATTTGCGATATGGGGAGGTATAAAATCTGTTTGTAACCTTTGTCACAAGTGGAACCGATTATAAAATGACAAGTACTGATGCTCTTCCAGTCGGCATATGCTCAGTTCAGTGTTGCACAAAGCACACCAATTAAATTTAATACAAATGTTCTCTTGGAAAGATCACCTTGATTTATTTAATTTTTATTTTCAGATGCATGAAGTAGAAATGGTCTGAGGCTCTCTGTTTGTTCTTTAAAGACTAAGTGCTATATTTCTAGCTCTTGGCAGACATTGTCCACAAGTACTTCATGTTCCATTGGGCTTGTGCCAGATTTAATGTACTGTGTGTACTGAAAGCATCAAAACCAGACTTACTTTTAATTTTAGATTTTACAGCTACCATTATTGATTTTTCTTAGAGCTGTTCCATCCAATCTTCTGTTGTTTTAATTTCTTTTCCCCTGCAGGAATTTGGGGAAGGATCTTGACAGCCTTTATTTGTGTGGCTAGGGACACAAATGTGAGTGAGAGCCGTAGATCAGACGTCTCTGCAGTGGCCAAACTCTCCATTTATAGAAGCTAAATCAGCACACTGCATTATTTGGGAACTCCTGAATTTATTACTGACTGCTATGCTGTGAGTGACTAAGGAGAGTGTTATAAACACACTCCATCAACTGTCTTTCATGAAACTTGAATTTTATAAAAACCAATGATGGGAAGGGACTGTTACCATCAGTGAAACATAGCAAAAATTGTGAACTTTCATTTTGCAGTGCTTATGTACTGTGTGAGGCCTGTGAGACTTTGGACTCCGAAGAGACAAAAAAGGGAAGAGATAGGAGAGAGAAACAGAGCACAAGTGGGAGTTACGTTAAGGAGACAAAGAGAGGAAGGAAATAACTGAGGAAAAGAAAATACAGTGCAAAACAACCAACCAACGTGGGCTGGAGTGTTCATAACGCTGCAGTCGTCAGGTCTGCTGATCCCTGCCTGACAGCTGTGTCTGCTGGCCTCATATTTTGGCTGTTCATCTTTTATTTTCAAGCCTCAGGGCCAAGTAGCTGTGCATAACCATGGCTTCTGGCCAGGTGGCTCATATCCCTCAGAGCAGAGCAGGATTCCCTTCCATTGTGCCAGGGTGGAAGAGCATGGCACTCGGTGGATTCCCCCTCTGCCTCTTGTACTCCTCCTGCTGAGCCTCCTTTTATTAAATAAATCACAGTCTGTTTTGGTTTCTACTTTGCAACTTTACCTTCTGCTAGTGTTGCTAGAGGAAAGTTGCTCAGCTCTTCAAAAGACAGGTATCTACGTGGGGAAGAGAGGCATCTCTTGATCCAGAGAGGCTTAAAATCCTGAGGAGTTCTGCACTCCCTATTAATAATCATTACTGTAATTGAAGCACGTGGGAATTCCTAGTTAGTCTTCATTGTAGGCTTAACCACGGCCCTCAGTGCTTTTTGTTAGGATTAACTCTTATGCTGAAGGACCGAACATGGTTTTAAGTCTAACTTCATTTGTCCAGTCCTCAGCCATGGTTTATAGTTCAGATTTTAGTCCGTTGTAAGGATGGTGATTAGTCTTTGGAAGCATCACTTAACGCTTTGACTTCCAATCCCTAACATTCTGTGATTCTGTGTGACAATCTTTGGTACTGTCCCATGGTTTTCAGAGACTATTTTCTGTCCTCCTCCTGTCTTTTCACTGCAACTTACCACACGTGTGCTGGGGTCTCTGCTGTGACCTGTTCAGTTTCTGCAGTTTAACTTTCCAAGCAGTGCTGGAAGATGCTTTCCCAGCAAACCAAAACCCAGAAGTGTTAATGTTAATATACCCCAAGTTTTATTATATCAACTGATTATGGAAATGACTTGCATTAATGTTAGCAGACAAATTGTGCCTCGCTCTTGCCTCACAAAAGTATTTTTGTAATTTTTATCTTGGTGTCCTTCCTCCTAAGAGGAATTGGTGCTACATCTTGCTACGGAGCTGAGTAGGCTTGTGATGCTTGTCTTCCTTTTGTCTCTTGAGTTGTCCCAAGTCCTACACCCCCAAGCACAGCAAAAGCTGTAATAGAAATCTTATCCTATGAAGAAATGTACAGGAAGTGACTAAACCTGATGAAGACAGAATCCAGGTTTATTGCAAGTCTGCTTTTGTAACTGAGACAGAATTTGTAATTTTTAGTTTATCGCTGTTCCTGTGCCTGTTTTCAAGCTTAATTTTCAAACATCTTTCATATAAGCTTAGTATTAACTCAATATGCATGCTAATAAGATTATTGCTGTGCTAAGCTGTCTCTTGCTGATGAATGTAGCTTTTGTTACCTGAAGGAACAAAATAAGTTGAATAAAAGAGTGAATATAAAGAAAACAAAAATTAGCTCCAAAGTTAAGAATAGGAGTGGTTATGCTCAAGATTAAACATAGCTTTTAAGTGCTGCTGAGGAATAAACCCTGTTTCCTTTCATCTCACAGTTAATTAGTCCATGCATTTAGAAAAACTGTAATTTTGCTCTTTTTCTGGAGATGAACACGAAGACCACTACGTGACAGATGGTCCCAGCTCTCTGCTCCTGTCCTGTGAACCTAGTAAATCACATTGAGGAACGGATCGGTGTGTGAATCTGTGAACAGTCATGGTCACGCACAAACCTCGTGTCATCTAAATGCAGGGCAGCAGGCAGGACTGTTGCTTTTGCAGGCAGAGGTATTTTATGCTGCCTTAAAATTGTTTAACCACAGAACGTGCTCCTGCTGTATGAGATGGGAACAGCCAAGTGCAGGGGCATTCCTTCAGGTCGTGAGAACAGGTGAGAAATAATAGTTCTGTGATGCAGTGCTTCCATCTTTGCATGCCAAGCTCATGCCTCTGCACTAGTGGCCAAGTTTGTCAGTGAATAGAATTTATTTCTGAAGGGAACTGTGGAGATGGTCTGGTCCAGCTCCCCCTACTCAAAGCAGTTTGAAGTTAAAGTCAACTCCTTCATCTTTTTCTTTTGTGTGGTCTTGAACAGCATCCAGCCAGGGTGTGTGCTGACAGCACTTGTCTAATGCTTACCTGCAACTGTCAGTCTTCTGCAAATGTAAAACTTCTGTCATTCCAGAAGATGTTCTGAAGTTGCAGTAAATGCTGAGTGTGCTGAAAACAGCTGACTGGTAACTGAATTCGCTGAATAATTTTGAACAACTATTGGAGTTGTTCTGCACTTAGGGATACTGATTGGACACTTAAGAATTTATTCAAAGACTTGTTATTTGTGCTTTTCTCAAAGTGTGTTTATTCCAGTAGAGCTTTACCAATGTTGGCTCAGTGTCTAAGAAATCATTCTTTCCAGTGGCTGTGAGCGACAAGGAGACTTCCCACCTCTGCCTCTCCCAGCTGACAGATCTCAATTGCTGCTGTTTGGTGCTAATGTGGATGGGGCTTAACCATATGGTCTCGCTTTCTCTCGCAGTGTTGAAACATGTTGTCCTGTCTGCACTAGCAGCTAACTGATCTGAACCCATTGTTGACAGCCATCATCATCATCATCAACAGGTCATTTTCCCCTCTGCCAGCGTGGCTTTTGATTATGTATCGTAAATCCAAGTGGAAGTGTGGTTACAATCTCGCGGTTCTTGGACACGGTGAGTTTACTTCTACGCAGTTGCTCTAAGAGAACAAACTTTTCTACTTGTACCCGAGCTTCTCTATATGAAAAGATTGAAGAGAAAATTCAGTAACTACTTCTAGAATTGCCTCAAAATACACCTTTTACTTACCTCTTTAGGATTTTGATTTGAGATTAGTTGCTAGAAGTACAAGTGTAGAACAACACAAACTATTAGTATTGTCTCGCTGTTACTGTCTCTAACAGTATTTGTTCTCTAAACATTGTCTCTTTTTAAAGTAAGTGGAGAGATAATGCTTTAAGCTGTTCATGGGAGAACACCTCTCTACAGCAACTACCCCTAGCTTTTATAAAACTGCTGATTATATTAGAGATGTGGCTGCTAAGCTCTACCAAATTGTACTTTCGTGTGCCCTAATGTTGGATTTCTACTGAAGGTTGTTTCCAGAGGCTCTAAGCTAACAGAATATTTACATCTTGCTGAGAGTGATGCCTTCTCCCTCTCCCCTCTCTGGTCTGTGCACACATGTAGCCCCCACTCCCCAGATCCAGTTTTGCAGCCCTGCACCCTTCTTTGCTCCAGACCCACTGACCAGACTTTGTCCATGAGCTGACTTTTCTCACTAATCCAAGATAAATTTAATAACAGGCGTTTTTCTAAGAGGTTCAGGGAGCAGCTGTGTCTTAAATTTTGTCATTAAACTGACTATAAACCCTTCTGATGTGGCAGGCTGAAAATTCTTGCCTTGCTTTCCATAGCTTTGTCTGTGAATGTATCCGTGGCTTGTTCTTTTTTCCTTAGCCCTCTGGTTTGAGAACAAGAGCTGTTGCCTCCTCTCGCTATTGCTTGCACCAAAGTGGTGTCGTGGGATCATCAACTTCTTGCTTGGACCACTTAACTCTAGTGAAATTGAGAGTATTGCTTGCACCAAAGTGGTGTCATGAGATCATCAACTTCTCCTAGCTTGGACCACTTAACTCTAGTGAAATTGAGAGCACAACCTCAGATACAATGCGTGTGATTATTAGTGAGAAGACTTTTGACATAGGACTTTAAAAATGCTCGCAGTTTTATTTTACATCTCGGGGACTTGGAGCAAATAGGCAGGAGATGCTAATCATAATAATGTTTTTTGTGATCAAATATATCAGTACTTCAATGGCTGCTATTTTTGTTTAATTACCAAAGTCTTAAACCTGATTGTGAGCAGTCAGTATTGGTGGTTAACAGCCTGAAACATTTTAAGTATTGAAAACTTCATTATTTATTTCATGTGAGTTTGCTGACTTGAATTCATACTGCCTATTTCTGTTAGTTTCTGATCAGCTGTATATTCCACTGTGCCTCTGGGTTTTCTGTCAACTTTCTATCGTGAGTGAATTCTTATTTCAAAACAACTTCACTCTGACAATATATTTCAAGGTGAAGCTCAACAGATAGTACCATAATCTGGAACTTTGATAGTAGTGTAGCTGTTAGAGCTTTGGTTTATCAACTCCGGAGTCTCATCTATTAGGAAGACCAACCATGTCCTGGGCTGCATCAAAAAAAGTGTGGGCAGCAGGTGGAGGGAGGGGATTCTCCCCCTCTACTCCACTCTTGTAAGGCCCCACCTGCAGTGCTGCCTCCAGTTCTGGAGCCCCCAACATCAGAAGGACGGGGACCTACTAGAGCCAGTCCAGAGGAGGCCACGAGGATGATGCGAGGGCTGGAGCAGCTCTGCTGTGAGGACAGGCTGAGAGAGTTGGGGCTGTTCAGCCTGGAGAAGAGAAGGCTCTGGGGACTCCTTCTAGCTCCTCCCAGTACCTGAAGGGGCTCCATGAAGGCTGGGGAGGGATTTGGGATATTTCTATCTAATGAAATATGGTGTGTCAGAGGGGACTAAGCGTGTTCAAATACTTGTGTATAAGCCAAAATATTTGCAACAAACTCCTCGTAAGAGTGATATTCCTGAAGAGTTGTGGAACATGGTTGGAGCTGGTGGCTTGAGAAGGTACCTGGTGTTTGAGTGCTTCATCTCTTCAGACAAACAGTACACAACTGACTATAGCAGACATGGAGCATTGTCTCTGACTGCACAGTGATTATTCTGAATGTCTGGGGCTTATCCAAAATCAGGATGGTGAATTAAATTACCCGTCCAGCCCAGATCTGCTCTAGTACAGTCTTGCCTAGGTAGGCTGATAGCGATCTCGCTTACGCTGGTTAATTCAGTTGGCTTGGATGCAGCTGAATCCTTACTTGCACCTGCATAATTGGGCTCAGGTATCAGGTTTGGTGAGGTGACCTGGTAGCTGAACAAAAGCAGAATTTGGGATATAGTTTCTTAGTTTCTTTTCCTGGTTAAGTAGGCTTTTACTTCTTTAGACTTCAGAGACCTGCTGCTTGATACAATTGATCATCTGTTAAACAGATGAGCTACAAACCTCACTTTTTATTTTTGTGAAACACTGTGAAGGCTTAATATAATAATAAAAAGAGTCAGAGAACTCAGTCTGTTGGTACATCACTGTGCCAAGAAATGATCCTTCATCCCTGACCAGTTCTGTAGCTGTTCCAGCCATGGTGGTATAATGTAGTTTTATTTTTTTAACAATGGCTTTATTTAGATTATCCTTTTCTAGCTAATGGTTTTGTCACGCTTTAAAATGACACTTGAGGAAGAGGATCTTGTTGCAGTGTTCCAATCTGGGCTAAACTTACAGGCTGCAAGGTTTTTTTTGTGGTTTTTTTGTTTGTTTGTTTGTTTTTTGTTTTTTTTTTTTTTTTTTAATTAGAGATTCTTCATTTGTGACACAGTAAAAACCATGTTGAGTTTGCAAGCAGTTATCTGAAAGGCTGAAGTTTTGTCAGAGGATGCAGCCTTCCCTGCACTGGGGCTGTTTCAGATCCTCCTGTGCATTTCTAGTCAGGAAGAGATTCCACATTGCTTCCAATTAACAAGAAAGATTTCTTATGATCTTTGATTTCAGTTGGCAGCCACTTCACTAGGAGTTTCGATTGTAAAATTTCAGTGCCCCTTTGTGTTAAACCTTTTGCTTTCTTTGCTTAACTTTTGCATTTTGGACCTTGATTTTTGCAGGTAAAGGCAAGTCTTGCTGATTCGGTGTATACAGCTATAAGTGGTGTTGTTTTGGGAGTGGACGTTGCAGCTTTTCTTTTTCTTTTTATCCAATTTTTACATTTTAGCTAGACTTCTATATCAAAAGTTAAGGAACAAACACCATTCTGTAACTTTAGGAAACACAGATATTTAAATCCGTTAATAAAAAAATGGTAATGTGATGATGTTGGGATTGAAATCGCATTTATTACGATTGTATTAACTTTTATTTTGCTGAGTGAGGGAGAGTGACCTGAAAAGACAGATCTAGGTATAAAAAGGAGCCAAATAATTCCTAAACTCGCACCAAATAATGTTAGGCTCAGTCCTGTTCTTCAAAGAAGGACCTAGGAACAGAACTTCAGTCCTGACACAGAGCCATGAGTTCTGTGTGAGCAGTTGCACTCCTGCACTTTGGATATGATGTTTGTATTCTTCTTTTAAGTAATTAAAAAAAATTTAAAAATTCTTATTTTTAATAGAGATCAGTACTATAATTTTGTGAGATTTTTAAATATGGTGAAAATTATATAGCTGTATATCTAATGTTACTGATACAAGTTCTTTCCCACCATGTTATTAAACTGCACTTTCCAAATAAATTTGTTTTAAACTGAAGACTTTTTTTTAGAAGATAGGGGTTGGATTTTTTTTACATTTACCTGCTTTTATTGTTGTCTTTTAAATTTTTCTGCAATTAAAATGAAGTGCCTCCCTTCTGACAAGGAAAAGAGCCTCAGTCAGCTTGGAAGTGGTTAGTAAAAGAAAAATCCTTCACCTCAGAAACTTAATAAAATTATTGGAGCTGATATGCTCCTTCATTATGTTGGTTTGGTAATGTTCTATGGTGTTGAGAGCATTTCAGAGTTGTTTGGTGCCACCAACCTCACATCTTTTTGTCTTAGCAGTCATGTTTACAGACAAGGAATAAATAGTGTAAAAGCTGAGGCTAGAGGAGGGTGAGCTTGTGACAGCGCTGTATTTATTTGTATAGTGCAGAGTTTATTTTGGGGACGTGTGGTTCACACACTTCCATCAGTGAGATGCTAAAAACAAAGAATGACTTCAGAATTCTAAAGAGTTTTAAGTACAACAGCGGCTACAAAGCCAAAGTCTTTCCTTGGTGTTCAGGGAACATATGTTACTTCTACAGCTGGTGTTGGAGTTGCTGAAGTGAGACTGAGCATGCTTGAAAATTGGGGTTTGAAATTCTAAATAGAAAAACCTGCCACTAAGTTGCATTGAGGCAGTGCCTGCTGCTAGGGCAGCAACTTGCTTATTAGTTGTCTCAGCTGATCAGCCTGACAAAGTTGTAGCCTTTGTCCCGCTGGCCCAACACTTCATAAACTCATTCTGGTTTTTTAGTGTCAAACTGGCTACACTGACTTTGGTCACAGCCCAGAGGCCAATAACCGTGTCCTGGGCTGCACCCAGAGCAGCGTGGGCAGCAGGTGGAGGGAGGGGATTCTGCCCCTCTGCTCCGCTCTCCTGACACCCCACCTGCAGTGCTGCCTCCAGTGCTGGGGCCACCAACAGCAGAAGGACATGGACCAGTTAGAACAAGTTCAGAGGAGGCCACCAGGATGATGTGAGGGCTGGAGCAGCTCTGCTGTGAGGACAGGCTGAGAGAGTTGGGGCTGTTCAGCCTGGAGAA
>NW_010321251.1:18974-21659 GCF_000700745.2 Antrostomus carolinensis
GGTTGGAACTGGATGATCTTTAAGGTCCCTTCCAACCCAAACCAGTCTGTGATTTTATGTTATTGGTAGGTCTCTAGTTTATTTAGTATGTCTGTTGTATAGTTAATTACTTGACTCGGCTTCATTAAATGTTTTCTTTACTTTTTGAATTTGAGTTGGTCTAGGAGCTTGAATGTGGTCAGACATCTCTGCTGCATCTTGGTAATGACTTCTTAACAGGTGCCAACGTGGTTGCCAATGACTGTCCATACCCTCTGCAGCTGTGTGGTGTTCTTCTACTCCACAAACAGATGACAGGACTGATCCTTTAGCAGGAGGGTGACTAATGACAAGCAGCAAATTGAATGTGAACAGAACTTCTACAAACCTTTATGAACACGTGTGAATGAGGCAACACAGTGCTCAGTGTGAGCAGCTGTTAGTAATTTGAAGAGAAGTTCATAAACAATGTCAGTCCTGAGAGGGCCAGTCCACCCCTCAAAACTTGCACAGATTACTTCTTGAAGAAGATTTCTTGGAATGAATCTGCACTGAATGTTTGACCAAAAAAGGGCAAGTGCAACAGCTCCTCCAGACTAGATTATTGCCCTTAAATTGGATATACTAGAAAAACTGGACTTCAGGTTTCTGTGGTAGGCAGAGGTGCACTTGAAGATACCCAAGTTGGGGTAGCCTGTATGGGCATCTGGAATGCACACCATGGGTTAAAGTGGAGGCTTCTCTCAACTCCTTTCTCAAGATTCAAGAAGTCTGTATTATATTAACCAGTCCCTTTAGTTAATAAATAAGTGCACGCTGTAAATCATGTGCAATCGATTTCAAAACTGTGTGAAGTACTACTGAAGTGTTCTGAATCGTCTGGTACTGTTTAAAAACTACTTAGTCGCGGTACTGTCAGAGCTGTGACTTTTTGTGGCTATATGCTCTTGGTGGTATATTTGCCCAATGGTGTTCCCTATTTCCTGAATGGAAAAAAATTGTCTTTGAGAGAAAAATGAGTAATTCTGTAGTGCTTAAAGCTTGCATACAGGTACAAAGTGCAAAGCCAAGGTAATTGCTAGAAGTGAGTCTGCAAGTGTTAAGATACTTGTGCATTTATCTTTTATATGTCAGGGAAATGCCTGAAATGGGAGAGAAATGTAGGTTTTTCTTTAATGCATGTGGTAATTCACATCTAGCCCGGTCTGTAACTGCTCAGCCACGCTTGGTTTTGAGGCTTCTTCAGGTAACTTTGAAATATGAGCTGGTATCTGCAGAGAACTGGAGTCCTAACCAGGATGTAACTGTAAGAATGTGGTTTTTTTATAAGAAATTATTGAGCTCTTTTGCTTGAGAACGTGTGGGAAATAAACAAACTTGCATTGGGTGATGAAAAATAACTCTAAACTTGCGTCCCCAAACCTCAGTTTTAGGAATCTCATAAATTTCTAGGCTAAATCTTGAAGGTTTGCATTCAGACAGAATTCTGGGCTCCATTTTTGTCTGGTTTTTCCTTTCTTTGGTGGCTTACCCTGAGAGGATAGCAATATACATTTTAGAGACAGTCTATATTGAGAGAATCTAGAGATTCTCTAGAGAGAATAAACAAACATGCCACTGTCTTGGTACGAAAATACCTTTGGTGTTTTTCAAACATGTACTTTATATGACCCACATGCTTGAAAATATTTGTCCATCAGAGTTCTTGGGGTTGTAACTAACGACTATACTAACTTTAAAAAAGTTGTCATATTCAGCTAGATACCTTCTCTTATTTGAAGGTAACATTTTTTCTCTATATGTAGCAAATCAAAAACTAGTGACACTTTTCAAACTTCCAACTGTATCTGAAATATTGAACATAATTTCCCTGGCTCTTAATTAAAGCTGGACCAAAGTCCCTTGTGTCTCTTAGAAGTAGTACAGCTCTAGCTCCGTGGTTGAGGTATTCTCCTTGACTTTCTTGGTGAGAATATATTGGGCACAATAATATCAAATGTTGTATGTGAAAAGAGCCAAGAGCCACCTACCAGCTCTCACCTTGGACCCATAAACGAGAAATGGACATTCCAGTATCAACCAAGGAGTAAAATTTAGGGATATCATCCCTAGCACTGAATTCTTCCTACTCTTTGGGAGTGACCTTTTTGTTATTAGGTGTTAGTGCCTGCACAGAGGTAAAGGAAAAGTGCAACTGCCTGTTTATTTTTATAAGCAGCAAACCTCTTATCCAAATTGGATTAGAAGTGTAGGAAGTAAAGTATTGCTCCTCTCTAGATGTGCTAAATCATGCATTGCCCATGGGATTAGAAAGGAGAGAAAAAGATATAATGGAAGAGCATGGGATTTTTTCTCTGAGTGGTAACAAACTGGGAGCAGGTGGGTGATCTAACATGAGGAGGTGGAGGAGATATTTGAACTTTGTCCCGTTTGAACTGCTGGCTGTAGGAGGAGGTTAACACGGAGACTGAAGTGTCCAAAAAGTTAGTTTTGTGTTTAGGTATAAATACAAGTTGTATTAGCGTAAAAGCTGCTTCACCTCATTAAAGAACAGCTTTTAATGTACCTGGAGATATTTCAGTGTCCCTCTGTTAGAAACCTATTGCGTGTGCAAAGTAATCAATTCTTGTTCTCTTTGGTTGTTGCCTAAAGTAATCTTTCTTCTGAACCTCAGCTTTTAAAATTAAAATTATTTTAATATTATTA
>NW_010321252.1:0-3997 GCF_000700745.2 Antrostomus carolinensis
AGCTGCTGGTCAAAACATGACAAGGACACTGACGAAAGGGAGTGTCAAGACTAAACTCTAGAGGTGATTTCAAACAAAGAATGTCTAGTGTGGAAAAAGAAATCAGGAAAACCTGGCTGCTGAAATTTGACTCTGAAGTCCAGGTATTAGTGGAAACTGATAACTGCTTTTGACTTAATTATGGCAAATAATTATTCCACAATAGTGGCTGGTAGAAATGTCTCATAAGCTGACTGTGCAGAAATTCCTTTGGAAGATGAGACTGGGTGAAGAAAATGTTTAGACAGTGGGTTTGCAATGGTCAAGTCATCCTTCCTAAAAGACATTTGGAAAATAGCTGCTTGTTCTCATAACTCTCTAGAAAAGGAAGTGGTTGTAATTTGCTTTGAAATGAGAGGAGAAATTAGGTTGTGAACTTCCTTATAGGTCTCAAGCAGGAAGTGATTCCCATTTGTTGAATATTTATTTCAAGCAGGAAATAATAAAAGAGAGCCACAATTCCAAATAAGTTGATAAAGGTGCTCTCCTTGGCTTTGTGTTTGAGTTGATCTAATGCAGCAGAGCGCATGTAAATAGGGACAGAACAATCCAGACACTTTTTGTTTAGAAAAGAGACAATTTTTAATTGCTTTTTGATCCAAAAATGATGCAGGCAGTCGTGAGCTGATCCAGCAGATGAGTAAAAAGAGAAGGCATTTCACAAGCAGCAGAATGACTCTAAGAAACCTCTTTTGAAACGAACGCAGATGCTTGTACTTACAGACCTAGGATGTTATTGATGCAAATATAGAAAGGACTTGAGAAGTTGTGCTTATTACAGCAATAATGAAATTCTTCAGAGAAAAACTCATAAACCATCCAATGGGAATGTACCAGGGATGAACTGTCTAGGATATTACCCAAATAGTCACACAGGAGTAAATTTGTTATCAGAAGACCCCGTAAATGGTGCTTTGGAGTCAGGAATTCTGAAGCTTCTTGCCAGGAGATCAAAAAAGCTGGTTCTCTGATTTAATAACCATGTATATGCCTGAACACAAACAAGGATAACGCTGACTCCTTGTCCAGATGGCCTGAATCAGAAACAAATTACAAACACTACCCTAAGCAGAAGAGCAAGTCATGGGCTGCTGGTGGGAACGTGTGCGCGCAGGAAGAGGTGGCAGACGTCTTTCCTCCAGTCATTTGCAGAGGAAGGATGAATTCCTGTATCACCCACAGGACCTGAGTACAGAGTAGGAAAAATGGGTGTCCAAGCAATTAAAACGCTCCCTGTGTTACGATAGCATACACCAAAAGCAGGTGGTGGATGGAACATAGTATCCCCTCATAGCATCGCTCTAAGAGTATCTTGGTTATAGTGACAAATGTTAACATTTGAAGGTGAAAGAAAAAAAAATTAAATATATATATATATGTGTGTGTATATATATATATATAAACAAAAAAAGCATTATTTAAATGGTGTGTATCCAAAATACATCAGTAAGAGTAGTTATGTTCTATACAGTAGGGAATGTGTTATGAGGGTTTGCTCTGCACACATAATAGGTTTTTTTCTCTTGCCTAATGTATATAATCACAACGTTCAGATAATTATTAGGTTTGAGATAAAATGATTGCTTTACAGAGATAAAGTGATCCTAACGTGATGGTGTAGTGTCACGACTGGTGTCCTTTGACCTTCCCTGGGGCCTAACCAGGCAATCAGCAGGTGCTGGAACTAATCGCCTGGGGCATTCGCCAATATTTCAGTGAATTAATCTTGACCAGAGTCACTCTCAGGAAAGAAACTGGAATCCAAAATGATTCAGCAAGTTTGTGAGGTTTTAAGGAACAACCAAACATACAGATTGCCCCAGATCTGACGTAATGAGGGTTGCGTCTGATTCAGTCAGATTCTCCAGTTTGGGTCGCTCTGTTTGTAATGCAGCACTAAAGGAATAGAAATAAATAGGTTCCATATTTCTTGATAGAACACTTAATGAGAGTACAAAATGTTTCTTAGTGCTCCTCATGCTTTGGCATAAGTTAATTAAGGCAAGAAAAATCTATTCCCTCAGAAGAGGAATAAGGGATTTGAAATGTGTAGAATAGGTAGAAAACAAATTAAAAATCTTTATATTTTATTGAATTTCAGATCACATTTGAAAGTAGATGCTTGGGAAATAAAAGTCCATGAAGCAAGGGCATATGGAAACAGTTTCTATGGCATCTGGCTTGATTCTATAAGTTTAGAAAAAAAGTGGGTCTATCCCTGACATCAGTTACTTGATGAAATTCCATGAAATTCCAGTTCAGCCAGACTGCACCCAGTTTTTAAAATTAAGAATAAGAGTGTGTGTAACAAGTTATTTCTGTTCTGTGGTAAATGTCCATGTGCACTTTTTTTATCACCAAATAAGATTTAATTGGAGTTAATTAGCTTGCTTTCATTCTTGTGAAATAAAACATGTCACACATGCTTACACAGACAGACTTATGAGTATGTACATACATTGGGATGGAGGAACTTTTAGTAAGCATCCATTAAAGAATTGTGTGAACATTTGTAGCTATGGGAATAACATTTATTTTAAAAAATATGATTAGGAATCGTTTTTTTTGTTTAGCACATATATTGTGTTTTTACACACACACAGTCATGGGTTCTGTGGTGTTTTTCTGAATGTATGGAGATACTGTATAAACTGTAATATGAGAGAATGTATGTTTGCTATAGGCAGATAATGTTTCTATGTCCAAGGACTTGTGAACATTTTGTGTGTAATTAACGAACGGTTCTATTATTTCACAGAATACTTTATTACGTTGAAATGTGCTGAGTAAAAGCATAGTAAAATTCTTCTGTGTGTATGTAGGATGCGTTAATTAGTGAAAAAGACTTGCTGTGTGTTTCCTACACTTTTTGTTGAGGATATTTGTATTGTATGGTAAATTAAAGATACATGACACAGGCACAGCAAGGCAGGATGGTGAGGCCACTCTTGTATTTGTTGTATGTCCAGTGGGTATTGCACCATCGCTCAGTACGGCCTCAGGCAGCATTTGTGTGTACGCTGCTGGGTTTCTGGGTTGCAGGAAGGGGAAAGGTTTGTGAAGGAGAGCATCTGGGCTACACCTTTGTTTGTTGTGGTGGTAGAATAACATATCTCATGGTAGATACAGGAAGCGCACACCGGGAAGGCGGCCGTGAGCAGCTGGGTGTAGGTTAGCTGAGCTCTTTGTGATGGTGGTGGTTGAGCTTGTGGCAGGGTGTAGCAGCTGTAATGAGTACGGGTAAAGATGAGGCAGTGCTGGAGGGTCTCCAGGCCTGGTGCTGGCGGGTCCCTGCCAAGAGCAGCAGCACTGATTGGGGTCAGGGCCTGGTTTAGAGGGAAGGTGTCATTGCCATGGCCGACACTGAGGAAGGTTTGGAGGGAAGGTGTCATTGCCGTGGCCGACACTGAGGGAGGTTTGGAGGGAAGGTGTCATTGCCATGGCTGACACTGAGGAAGGTTTGGAGGGAAGGTGTCATTGCCATGGCCGACACTGAGGGAGGTTTGGAGGGAAGGTGTCATTGCCGTGGCTGACACTGAGGAAGGTGTGTCTGTGCATGAACTGCCCTCTGTGTGTGTGTGAGGGGAGGCAGCTGCTGGGTGTGAGGGAAAGGGAGAAGGGAGCTGGCTGCCCTCTGGGTGCGTAGGAAGGGGGCCAAGGGGGGTATGTGTGAGAGAGACGAGCTGGTCTGTGTGACTGTGTGAGTGTGTTTGTGTGACCGGGTCTGTGAGGGGAGCTGGTGTGTGTGACTGTGTGTGAGTGTGACTGTGTGTGAAAGAAACTGACAGGAGGGAAACTGACATGTGAGGGAAATTGACATGTGAGGGGAGCCTGTGTGAGTGTGTCAGAGTGTGAGGGGAGCTGGTGTGTGAGTGTGTGAGTGAAGGGAGCCTGTGCGTATGACTCTGTGTGTGTGAGTGTGTGTGAGAGAGGAGCCGGTGTGTGTGTGTCAGTGTGT
>NW_010321253.1:0-394 GCF_000700745.2 Antrostomus carolinensis
AGATGGAACCATGAAGAGTTTTTCAACATTTTGCCCAAGAGGGTCAGGTTGACCAAAAAAAAATATCAGTATTTTTACGTGAGAATTAACAATTCCCATCCTAAAATTTTCAGTTTCTGGAGGTTCGTACTTGCAGAGAACCTGCCTGAACCACCTCAAAATTTAACTTTAAACTTGCTTGATTATTTGAATCCTTTCTACAGAGGATTATGGAAAATAAAGCTTTGAGTAACAGAGAAATGCCAACATTTAAAAGAAAAAATCAAATGATAAAAGGAAATCTGCTGCTGATACAGATGGAACCGTATAGAGTTTTTCAACATTTGGCCAAGCACGCCAAGTTGGGCAAAAAAAGAAGAGTATTTCCATGTTGGAATTTATGATTCCCATCCTG
>NW_010321253.1:487-5448 GCF_000700745.2 Antrostomus carolinensis
TCCTTTCTACAGAGAGGTTATGGAAAATAAAACTTTGCATAACGGAGAAATGCCAACATTTAAAAGAAAAAATCAAATAATAAACAGAAATCTTCTGCTGATACAGATGGAACCGTTTAGAGTTTTTCAACATTTTGCCCAAGAGGGCCAGGCTGGGCAAAAAAAAAAAATATCAGTATTTCCACATTAGAATTAACAATTACCATCCTGCAATTTTCAGTTTCTAGTGGCTCATGCTTGCAGAGAACCTGCTTGAACCACCTCAAAATTTAAAAGAAAATAAGAAAAAAAGAAAATAAGAAAAATAAAATTAAAAAAAAGAAAATAAGGAAAAAGAAAATAAGAATAAAGGAAAAAGCTGGTGGCCCCCTTGGCGAGCATGCTGCTTCCTCAGGGGCAGGTTTGTCCCTCACGTTTCCACATCCATCCCACTCCTTCTCCACGCTTTACTGGACATTAAAAACAGAACAGAGCAGGACTGGAGATGGGGACAGACCCCAGGCCCACCCCGGCCTGCTGGACTCATTCTGCTGTAAAATGTAACACCAAGAAAGGGCAGAGGAGCTGCGTCCCGCAGGACACATCCCGCTCCTCCCGTCCCGCGGTGCCACCACACACGTCGCTTCGGATGCTGCGTTATATTTATATTTATATGTCACTCAAATATTTATCATTTATTTATTTTTTTTCCCCTGAATTCTGCTGGGTGCTCTGAGAGCTCGTTATAAGCCAAGGAGCCACGTGTGGTTGGATGTCTCGGCTGGTGAGTAGAGCTCCATCAATATGATAACTTCTCTTTCTGGAGCTTCTCGTGTGACAAGAGCCACTCTTTCATCAGGTTTCCTCCTCCGTAGTTGCCACTTTTCCCGCTGCTGGAAATCACCCTGTGGCACGGGATGATAATGGGGATCTGCAAAACACAGGAAAATAAGGATCATGGGACAGTGGTGGCACCAGCTCATGGATCAACTGCTGCGATGCGGTGACAGCCCTGACCACAGGGTGTGGAAACCAACCCAGTTCTTCAGGAAAAATAAGTGTGGATGGAAATGATCCAAGGGCTGGAGCAGCTCTGCTGTGAGGACAGGTTGGGAGAGTTGGGGCTGTTCAGCCTGGAGAAGAGAAGGCTCCAGGGAGACCTTCTAGTGGCCTCCCAGTACCTGAAGGGGCTCCAGGAAGGCTGGGGAGGGACTTTGGCCAAGGGCAGGGAGTGACAGAACAAGGGGTGATGGCTTGAAAGTGGCAGAGGGGAGATGGAGATGAGATGTGAGGAAGAAATTGTTTGGTGTGAGGGTGGTGAGACAGTGTCCCAGGTTGTCCAGAGAAGCTGTGGCTGCTCCTCCCTGGAAGGACTGAAGGCCAGGCTGGATGAGGCTTTGAGCAACCTGGTCTAGTGGAAGGTGTCCCTGCTGCTGGCAGGGGGATTGGGACTGGATGAGCTTTAAGGTCCCTCCCAACTCAAACCATTCCATGGTTCCATGATTCTATGAAATTTTAATACTTAAAAAGGACATCAAGTCTTAAAAGGGTTGTACCTGGATACAAAATCCCATACACAAAACTTTATATGTAATAATGTCTCTACACCCCCCTCCACCCAGGACAGGCAACAAAACCTCACAGATCCCAAACACACATAAGAACAGCACAGGGGGGACGAGATAATTATTAATCATCATCTCAGGATGAGATGAGTCCATATTTCTGGAAAAAAACAGACCACTGAGAAGAATTTCCCACTCCCACCAGTGAGCTGCCCCAGCCCCAGCTCTCCTCCTCTCGCTAGAGCACCTCGACGTGCGCTGCTGAAAAATTCCACAGCAGAACAAGGCGCTATTTATTATTTAACAGCAAGTCAATCCAAAATGGGGTTGTGAATTTTTAAAACCTACAACAGGAGAGATTTAATTCACACCTAAGCCATTTAAGAATATTTTTTTTACTTTTTTTTTTCCCCCTCCTGCCTTCTACTTTGTCTCATTCACAGCCAAACGTCACGGATTCCGAAAAATCAATGTGAGAAGTTACATAATAGACTGATAATGCAGAGAAGTACATAAAATATAATTTTTTTTAGTTTTTTTTTTATATTTTTTATTACAGGTGATTATCACAGATGAAGTACACACCATAAAAAATGCAATACATCATCTCTAATCACGCCATATGTGTCGTGGTAACTGCATAGTAATTCGATTGCAATGATAGAGCCGTGAAAACAATAATGCGCTAAAAAGTGCAGTTTTTGCAAATTTGGATATTTTAAGTCAAAAAAAGTGTAATTTATTAATATATTGTCACACAGACAAATTGCATACTTTACACTGACTTATTTTAATCCCATTTAACAGTTACTTCAGTACAGTTCAAGCTGTGCTCAGATATGAGTCTGGGACATGCAGACCCCAATGTAGCTGGAGAGCTACTGGTCAGACCTCTGTAAATTGATTTATTTTATATTTTTTGGGGGGGATTCTTTTGTTATTTCTTAGGTAATTTCAATGGCCAAATTTCAAAATCTCAGCCTACAGGCTATCCCATGAAACAGGAATACACGTAGGTGCTTATTGTTAATCAAGGTTTCATAAAAAAAACCCGCTTCTAATAGCTGCTTTATTTGGAGTTGGCAAAGCTGCAAGTGAATTATGGATCCGTGACAACTCCAGTGAGTACCAATAAAATCTTTACTCCGGTCCGTGCCATCCCTCACGTGCTTTATGACTTCTTTAAAGAAGTTGGGTTTTTTTTGCAAGTGTTTTCCTGTTTTGGGATTTCTCTGTCTTTACAATCCACGTGCAGGCAGATTTTTCTGGAGTGACACAGCCATAACAAGTCATAATAATGCACTGTAAAAAAAACCCCAAAATCTCCAAGGTTAATTTGCAGTTCTTTAAAAAATATATACAGTAAATCAGTATATTTTTATGGTAAGGCTATAAATCCTGTTAGGGACAGGGACCAAAACCTCTTTCCCAGCCATTTCCCTGCTGCCACTTGGTGCAAAGAGACTTGAACTTGGTGCAAAGAGACTTGAACTGGAGGGTCCCTGTCCTGGGGAATTTTTTCAGGGGGAATAAGTTGATGTTTTCTCCTGTTAAATTGTGTGAGAATATGGAAAATGTGCTCAAGTGTGGAAAAAAAAAAGGACTTTATTTCCAGGTGGTGTGAGCTGGCACACCATGCAGGGTCTTGGATAATCCCAGGGCACGCTCACAAACGCAGAGATGCTGCTTACCATCAAGCAAGAAGAGAAAGGTATGAAATAAATCCAGCTTTTCCCACACCCAAAATAAAGCATTTCACACCGAGTTTGTCCTCACACACGTGAGTGCCCGTATGTCACCCTCCACAGTGTCAGACGTGGAAGAGAACGTGGTACAAAGCCTGGACTGGTGCCGTAATTTAAAAATATTGAATATTGCTTCAGCTGGGTTTAATTGTGGTGACAACTTTCAGACTACTAAAAATAATTAAACCTGCTAAAATTTATTAGGGCCCTGAGGATGTTTTAGAGGGAGTACTACTCTAGTCTGGAGCTTTAATACCTCGGCTACATTTAATGTAATTTTTATCAATAACCAAGCAGCTCATAATATTATAGCTCCGCTGAAATCTTCATGCTGGGAAATCTAATTCGTCTAACACAGGAATCCATCACTTACACAGCCCCTACCTCAAACGCTAGAAAACTTCCAAACCCAGAGATTTGTCTCCAACAGAAATAACCACGAAGGGGCTCTGGGATCGATAACTGAGTCCCTCTGATTCGGGTACCAGCTGCATATTTTCTCCAACTTTGCTTTTGTTCTTCTGGGTAGAGACCCACAAGGGTAAGAGCTTGTTTTCTCTCACAGGCTCATCAATACCTAAATCCTGGTGAACAAGTGACACTGAGAAGCTGTAATCAATAGCTCCCTGGGCGTTTTGGGGTTTTTTTTTTTTTGTTGTTGTTGTTTTGTTTTGTTGGGTTTTTTTTTTTTTCTTCTGGTCAAATGGTTCAGCGTTACTGACAGCCCTGACACTCAGAACATGATGCTAAATCTTTATCAACAGCCATCGGGGTGACTGGCAGAACAAGACTCGGGCGGTCATTAACGCTCATGGCGATCTGTGAATAAACGAACTCCTCGAGAAAGGGTTTGTTGAGAAAAAAAAATATATATAAAAAATGTGTAGGGAGAGGGGAGGGGGGGGGGGAAAAAAACCCCCTCCCTGTGTGAGGTTATCGATCGCCTTTGAACGGCATTTAGCAACCTGTGTCTGCGGGTGCAGGCGAGCGGGGCTCCGCCGCGGCGGCGCGGTGCTCGTTAGGAGTTTGCAATTTGAGGGAAGGGAGATCCAACCATCCTGTTCCACTGCTGATGGGCTGGAGACCTTCAGGAACCACCAAGCTGTCAAAACCAGATCAGCCAGGTTATAAGGGAAACGGCTGAAACATCAGGTTGTAACACACAATGAGAACCACACCGAGCAAAAAATCATCTTTTGGTTTGCTCATCTCCTGTGGCTTCTGCTTGCGTGGGCAAGGGAGGAGATTCTCCCTATCTACTCTGCTCTGGTGAGACCCCACCTGCAGTACTGCTGCCAGTGCTGGGGCCATCAACAGCAGAAGGACATGGAGCTACTGGAGCCAGTGCAGAGGAGGTCACCAGGATGATGCGAGGGCTGGAGCAGCTCTGCTGTGAGGACAGGCTGAGAGAGTTGGGGCTGTTCAGCCTGGAGAAGAGAAGGCTCCAGGGAGACCTTCTAGTGGCCTCCCAGTACCTGAAGGGGCTCCCGGGAGGCTGGGGAGGGACTTTGGCCAAGGGCAGGGAATGACAGAACAAGGGGTGATGGCTTGAAAGTGGCAGAGGGGAGACGGAGATGAGATGTGAGGAAGAAATTGTTTGGTGTGAGGGTGGTGAGACAGTGTCCCAGGTTGCCCAGAGAAGCTGTGGCTGGTCCTCCCTGGGAGTGTTGAA